>NC_135980.1:21485265-21759922 GCF_053455715.1 Rhinoraja longicauda | reverse complement strand
ATACAAATACAATGATAACAGTGTATCGATTACTGTACAACGACTGTAGGAGATGCTTCGAACCTTTTAAACAAAGGGAAGGTGTTCAGTGTTTCACACCATGTTTTCAGTGTCTGTTGCTTGAAGTTTGCATTATATGTATGTTGTTAACACCGGCAATAATGGAGAAAAAAAAAGAGGAATGGGCCGAGGCCCCGTATACTATTGGTCCTACCTGCAAGCCTGAGGGCTGACATTCTTTGGAACTCGGGTTCCTGGAGCCACTTCCACATCCTCCTGAAGGTTTCCCGCCCGGATTTGAGCTTACTCCAGGGTTTGGGATTTCTCAGCAGATCTGACAAGGTGCCCTGGGACCGGCACAGAATACGCTGTGCAAAAATGGCCTGCGGGATGCTGTACCGTTTGAGCTCGGCTGTGATCCGTTGAGCCACTTCTTTGGTGTTGATCTCCTCCACTTGGTTGGAGGTGTTGCCTTGGGAGCCGGACACGGACGCCTGGCGGTCGCGCTCGGACGACAGCATGGAGCCGTTGGTCTGCCGTGGTGGTGCCCGTGGTGGTGCATCCCGTTGAGATGTGCCATCATCCCGGGTCCAGGGGCGGCCAGACCCCTGGTCAAGTGCTCGTCGGCCCTGGAGAGCATCGCGGCGTGGGAGTCGAAGCCGTTGGGGGAGAGCATCTTCTCGTTGGCCATGTGCCCGCCGTAGGGGGTCAGGGACTGCTGCGAGTTGTGTAACGTTCCCAGGCCGTTGGACAGAGGGGACAGCGGCTGTCCCATGCCCGCCATGTCTTTGTGATAGGGGCTGTACAGGTTACCCATGGACGGCAATCCCCTGTCGTCCCTCATGAGGGTGAAGCTGCCGCTGACGTTGCCCGCCAGCCTCTGGTGCGGGTGTGGGTGGTGGTGGTGGTGGTGGTGGTGGTGAGGGTGGTGGAACTTGTCCGACACCGTGGAGATGGGGGGCAGGTGCTGGAGGGGCGTCAGCGTGGTGTAGGTGCTGCTCAGGCTCATCCCTGGCGGGCTCTCGCACGACATGCTCATGGCTGGGTGCAGCGGGCCGGACAGGCTGTGGTCCGGACGGTACTCGGCTCCCTCCAGGATGGAGGCCATACTCGACACCATTGCAGGCCGCCCGTGGGAGGAGAGGCCACGGTGAGAAGCCGTGCGGTTGTGGGCACTATTCATCAGGTCGCTGGCTTGGGTCACGCCGTGGATATTCCCAATATTTTCCATTGTAAGCTCCATATTGGTCACACCGGATTGGCATCAAAACCTACGCGTCCGCTCGACCGAGCATTTTGCAGTCTCTCTCTTTCTCTCTCCCTCTCCCTCTTTCCTCCCTCTCTCCCTCTCTCCCCCTCTCTCTCCCCCTTTCCCTCTCTCTCTCCCCCTTTCCCTCTCCCTCCCTCTCTCTGTCTCTCTCCTCTTCTTTCTCTCCGGATTCAGTGGTCTCCGCTCGCCCTGTCTGACTGGCGCGCTGCTCGTAAAGCTGAGTTTAACCGGCTGCAGTTTAGGGAGAGACAGAGGGAGCCTGAGCATCTCAATGCGCAACCTCACAAGCTGTTCCTCGACGTCAGCACTCCCACATGTCATTACTGAGCTTCCGGAGCCGAGGCTGTCGCCACATTCACCCGTGGACCCGGGGCTTTGCGGATCACGCCGCGTCTGGTTTAAACTCTCCCTCCCCGCTCGGAAGGCAAACTACACCGCCCTCACTCACGTTAAACTCGTCACTTAGATCGGTCGGGGTCTTACTCTGCCTCCAATTAATCCCTGGTGGGCTCCCTCCCAGGCAAAGGCTTGATACCCGGAATGAGCCTTGCAATTAGACAGGGGTGTGATTACACAGAGCAACGTCTTAGGTGTCTGAGCTGCAAGCGATCAAACACCAGGTCAACTCGCACATTAACATTTTGCGATGCTATTGTGTGGTGGTCTATTTAAAAAAAAAAGATAGGCAGATTGAGTGTCTTGGAAGGAGGCGCCCATTTACTGGGTGATCATAATTTGCATTAAAAAGACTCCAATATAGAGAAGGTTCCAGTACCACTAGAACGGGCCTTTGAGGTTCAGGATTACGATGGCCAAGATTTATCTCGGGTATGAACACTGTGCTTTCTGCAAGACTTTGTCTCAATAATATAAAGAGCACCAACTGTCTGTCTCTGTCTGTCTGTCTGTCTGTCTGTCTGTCTGTCTGTCTGTCTGTCTGTCTGTCTGTCTGTCTGTCTGTCTGTCTGTCTGTCTGTCTATCTATGTATCACAAAATGCTGGAGTAACTCAGCGGGACAGGCAGCATCTCTGGAGAGAAGGAATGGGTGACGTTTCGGGTCCAGACCCTTCTTCAGATCCCGTCTGGACCCGAAACGTCACCCATTCCTTCTCTCCAGAGATGCTGCCTGTCCCGCTGAGTTACTCCAGCATTTTGTGATACCTTCGATTTGTACCAGCATCTACAGTCATTTTCCTACATATCTATCTATCTATCTATCTATCTATCTATCTATCTATCTATCTATCTATCTATCTATCTACCTAGCTACTCATTTATGAAACCAATATGCCGTAAATTCACACCAGCGCCTTAATGTTTCACATTAATGTTTCCAATTTCTTCAGATCTCCAGCCGGAGGCAGAGACACTGGGTGCATCTGTGGTGGTTGACTTGGGCAACTGACGATCCTTGCTCTGCACACTGGCAGTCTCTGTACTGCCTGCCAATACTTAGGAGTCATTAAAAAAAAACCTCAAATCTACCAGCGTCCCAAAATGAACTCGTTTCTGCTGTCAAAGGGCGCAGGGGTGTAAGACATGTCCTGAAATATTACCTAAAATAATTTAGGCTCATCGCTTGGAAACCTTTAGAGGATTAAGCTGTCAACAACATTTTTGTCACGATATCGATAGACGACAGCAACAACGAGGCACTACTCCGATTAAAATCAGGAAACAAGGTTCCATGCCAATCACACAAGACACTACTTTGGGCTTGATGATTAGCGTTGATTTGAACTTGGTAAGGGATAGAATTTTCTTGCTAATCCAGTAATTAGATTCGGTTCCAGGGTTCTCTTACCCTGTGTAAATATTAACCACCCCTCCTCATTGGAAATCAACCTGCATTTGTTTTCTATCCATTATAACCTAGAGCATTTTGAGGAGCCGCCATGATATCTGTTGGCTCCATTGCCATTTGCAAATGACTTAATTAAAATGTCCACGCCGCCGCGTGAAGAACTGAATGCTGAACTGAGGAACCGCAAAGGGGGAGAGAAGGTCTTTGGAGCGGAGGTGGGGGGTCCAAGCAGTAACCAATAGTAACGGCAGGAAAGTGTTGCATTAAGGGACTTGCAGGGGATTTACAAGGTAAAGAAGCACAAAAGTCGAGCGGAGATTGTTTGATATTCGACCTTCTCAGGCCGAAGGTTTCGAAAATGCCCCACTACGTACATAAACATTGTGTTACAGCGATCAAATGCAATGAGGAGACGCGTTCTCGGCTGAAATATACCGCTGTGTTGATATTACACTGAATGGAGATATCCATGGACTGGGCGAGTAATCTCACATCCGCCCATGTGTAGGAGATGGATTTACAGAATTGTCTTCGAAACCCTTATATTATGGTCACTCTCGCTCACATCCACCCGCCTCTTCTGCCACATACATTTTAAAAAGTTACCAGTATAGGTCCATTTTTAAAAAAAACCAACCCATGCCTGACTTCATTTGGTTAAAGAAATCAGCTGAGAATTACAGGTCGGTTGGAAATATACACAACCAAAACATTTTTGCAATCTCGATTTAAGAACCAAGGGGCTCCACATAAGGTTGTGAAACAAAGCAACGCACATCGCCTGCATCTGTCTGTATATGTGCCCTTTAGATCCCGCACCCACGCCCTCCAAATGTGGAACTTCTGAAAAAAAAATGTTAATTTGTCCATTAGTAATTTGTGCATTTCTATTGCGTTCGACGTATAAGGCAGTCCTCAGTATTACCGGATATGCAGGCTATGCGAGGGACTATTCACCCCCACGATATTTTGCATCGTACGTATGTATATGCTGCACTGTATTACATCTGGTCCAGTTAAATGCAAATCCTAGCTAATGGAGAATCTGTGGCCAGAATATTATCGCCGCTGTTTGAATAAGCGGCGGTAGATTTGTGAGATAGCGACTTTGATTACCTTGTCCCGGGTAGCCCAAACCCTGTTTCGCTGTCATGGTTTTTCAACAAAAAAAATCACAAAAAAATAATTTAGAAAAATCTAAATGCGCTCTTCATTCAAGCAGAGATTCGCAACACCTCATTGCTTCGTCTAAATCGATAAGATATCATTAACCAAAGCACAGTCAAATGCTCTGGGAAAAATCCTAGGAAAGAACGCGTAGAAATGTTGGCCTTTTCCCCCATTCTGACAGCGAGACGCTCTGTTTAAAACAAGAAGCACGGCGAACCGGGAGTGCAACTTTGAACATGCAGCCCACGTCTCTGAATTATGATGGGAAAGCGACGATGCCGGGGAAAGGTTGTCTCCGGTTCCCCTCTAAGAATGGTTGCTTCCCACTGCCGACCCATCTCGACATCACTTGCCGTTTCAATTAATTAAACCGTGGACAATAATGACCTGGAAAGACCGCCTTTCCATTCCCCGAACAGATAGATAGATATTAACCGCAGAACATTCCAAAGGAATATCCCAACGCCTCAAACGCATCTCCCCCTTAGAACCCGTGGCGTTTATTGTGTTCAGATATCCAACCATTTGGAAAATAAATTCTCGTTTAAAACCCGTTAAAAAAAATCCATCCCCTCTGCCCTGTTCATTGAAAATTAGATTATAATAGTTAATTAAAATTTGCATGTAATCAGACTCCGGACTACTGTTTGCTGAAATGGTCGTAGGCCGGCCAGGCCCAGATAGAAACAGTTTAGTTGTGCTTTTAAAAAAAATCTACAAAGCATCTGACAGCTGCTTCTGGCCAGGCTGAGTATTGATCGCTTTTTTTCTGCATGTTCTCCAGGCTCGGGTTAATTCTTATTCGCCTCTTCCTCAGACCAAGCAAATTCATTTCGGAATTATCAGTGGGAGAGAGGGGGGGGGGGGGGGGGGGGGGGAATGGCCTGCTTCATTAAGTCAGCCCCCCTCCCCCCCCCCCCCCCAAAAAATGTACAAGAAGTTTGCTCGGGTAAGTAAACAGGTGTTTCCACGGACTATCTCTCTCTCTCTCTCTCTCTCTCTCGTTGCGCTCCGTGTAACTTTCCTTGGCCGTGTTTGCTTCCCCTGCTGTGCTGTGTCGAGATATTAGAGCAATTCCCCTTCGAAAGCGCCACATCTTTTGATCTCAAATTCAGCCCGTGCATAATCAGCCATCACTTAACAAGTATGAATGAGCCAGTCCGAGCGTTTTAACGAGCGAGCACCTGTAAAGACAACAGTGGAGCGCCATGCATATCATACTTTGAGAACAGCAAACCGCTGGAAATAAAGAGGGCTCTATTAAAACCTTGACACGAAGCAGAAATTGAATATTTTTAGAAAGGCCTCCAATTGATGCTCCCTTCCCCGGTATCTACATTCCATACACCAAATGCTATTTTTAATGCAGCATTTCAATTGCAAAGATAAATAAGTTGCCATCAAATTATCATCAGCTCTGGGGCACCTTCGCCTCCCCCCTCCCCCCACCCCCGAAGCATAATTTTATTTTAAAGTTCCGTTTATTAAGTGAAATTCCATGAAATCGTTTGTCCATTGTGTACAACTTACAAGTCCCAGTTGTGTGTTGATGCTTTTATGCAAATGGCTGGTAAAGTGTGTAACACGGTGATGTAAAACAGCCACGCGTACAGACTGACATCTTAACACAGTTGATATGTGTGTGTGTGTGTGTGTGTGTGTGTGTAGTTTACACCGAGTAGTTAAAATATATATATATTGTAAAAGAAAAGCGGCGAGAAGAATTGATGGCAAGTTTTTGTTTAAATCACCATGTGTGACATTCAATGTATTTGCAAGGGGATCGTCGTTTGAATGTAAAATAGAGTTTAATCCATTCACACTACTCAACGATGTGAACACGCGTGACGCTGTAATTAATAAACGGGGGTAATGTTATGTTCTTGTTTAATATGCCCGGGTCTCAGGGATGGCCTACAATCTACCCAGTGGCCACACCTGACCAGCAGCATTAAGTAAACAATAATGTTTAATGGCGCACGGGCGAAGGAGTTACTGGTGTGTTTGTTGAATCAGGCGCACGGCCTTTATTTGTGAACTCGCATTAAAACCTCCTCACATTTTGAACCAAAAATCGTGCAGAAAGTTTATGCATCCTACTTTTATTGAAATGCAAATGCGCCAGGCCATTCGATCCTGTTCAACCAGCCTATTCTGTTAATTTGCATTGGGGGTTAACGGGAAGAGTAAAATATCTCAGTTTTTAATTAAAAAACTTCATTTTAATCCATTTGCAATATTGTAATGAGGTTCTGCCAAGTGATATCCCCGCAGTAATGCAGGCTTGGTATTTATTTTTTAAAGAACTATATTGAAACGTTTAAGCCAGCGGGAAAGCATTGGGTCCTTCATAATTCACAAACAGTGTATTTGCGGTCAAGAACACTGAATCTACTCTCGATTCTAAAGATGTTGCGGGCTAACTAACGAAGGGCGATTTAAATAATGAACACCCCTTCCAGCTATCGATCTTTTGGAATTTAGATGGCTCCTTCAAGGAAACAAGAAGTAAAAAGTACTCGGGGAAAAAAATGCACATGTGACCAAAGACGCAGTGAAACCAAGATGAGTGCAATCCAACATGCATAAAGATCAGTGAAACACGTGAATCCATGAGCTAAGTCACACGGCGACACTGAGCGAGTTAAAAACAAATAGACGTTGAAAGGCAATTACTCGTGCTTCCTTTTGTATAATTCTGTAAAGGTTACGCCTAAAAACAAGATGTTATTCATACACAGTTTAAACAAAATCTTTGCAGGCACTACCATTTTTGTTTACCCAGAGAAGGGAAATCAAGAATCAGATGATACAGGTTTATGATGAGACGGGCAAGATTTAATGGGAGCATGGGAGGCAACTATTTTACACAGAGGTCGGTGGGCATATGGAACGGGCTGTCAAGGGAGGTAGTTGAAGCAGGTATAATAGCAGAATTTAAAAAAAAACACTTGGATAGGTATATGGACGGGAAAGGTTTAGATGGATTTATTCACAAAATGACTGCAGAAGACTGACTCAGACTGAAGAAGGGTCTCGACCCGAAACGTCACCCATTCCTTCTCTCCCGAGATGCTGCCTGACCTGCTGAGTTACTCCAGCATTTTGTGAATAAATCGATTTGTACCAGCATCTGCAGTTATTTTCTTATACTAGGTTTAGATGGATACGGCCCACTGCGGTCAAATGGGATAAGCTCGGTCGGCATGAAGGAGTTGGGCAGAAGGGCCTGTGCCCGTGCTGTATGACTATGACTCCAAAACTAAACAAAACCCGACTGCACCCCACGGTTCATAGGTTGGACTAGATTATTTCATGCCTATTTCATTTCATGCTGAAATATTTCATGCCAAAAGACATTTATTGTGCAACTGCCTATTACATTTGAAACTTTAATTCCCGTCGCAAAAACTTATTTTATCCTTCGATGCTTCTCGGTGTTTCCCCCGTCCCCGCCAATTTCAAATAATGATGAACATATTTCCCAGGAATTCTGAAGAAAATATCTCTGAATTGCAAAGGATGTTCGAAAGATGCAAATGGTAAACAGACAAAGTGCTCTTTTACTTGGCAACATCCTACTGTGGGGGGAAAATTGAGACTTGCAGACTAATATCGACAATTGGTCTATCCACATGCATAGCGTTCCTCTTCCCAATCTTGCCGCCTTCCCCTTAACTCCGCGAATCGTGCAATATTCTCCCCTACCCCCCCCCCCCCCCCCCGGAAACGCGGAGATATTTGCTTCAGAATACCTGGTAAACACGTCAAAAATGATTTGGAATCGGTTTCCAATTTGTATTCAGTCACGAGAAGGGAAAAATGAAAATAATTGTTCCAATCTGTTGTGGGGCGGTAGAAATTTGATTTTTTTTGGAGGGCAATATTAAAGAGACTTGTTTGCAATCAGATACAGCTACTTTCAATCAAATGTACAAAAAATAATCAGAAATGTGATTTTCTAGCATTAGAGATACTTGTTGGCAATCAAATACAGCTACGTTCAAACATATATACCAACATTAACCATAACTTTCATCGGGCATTATTTGTATGGACTTTTGAAATAAATAATAATGAATCAGGTAACCTATATCAGCAGAATTACTAAGAATATTTCTCGGCAAGCCAACCTGTAATACACAAAAGCGCAAACTCTATTCAGTTGAAAACGCAGGTTAACAGTCATAAAGAAACAAGGGAAACTCTGTAATCAATGTGAATATTTTAAGGAGAGTATGTCATAAATGCCACGCACCGAATGTAAAATTATCAAGCAACAGGGTCCAATTTATCTCCTCGCATTGTCTTTTAAGGAGAAATATAATCAATGTGACGGCTATTAAGTTTCACAATGGAGTTCATTACAGACATAACATTGCAAAAAGTATTACAGTCGGAGTTCTTCTCGACTGAATCGGGAGATAAAAGCGGACTTGCATTTTGCAAATCAATTCCATTTATGTGAAGCCAGTGAAGGATTTAACGGCGAAAAAACTGTTATCCAAACTTGATGGTTTGCTGTAGAAATCCTTTTCATACCAGTAGCGCAGATCAACTGCACTCATTTAGTAAATAGATCCATTAATTACAGGATTGTGTGCGACGTGTAAGAATTAAACACTCTTGTGGTGTATATGACACGAGAGAATCGGTACCTTGAATTTCTGTTTCTTTTTAATTGACAAAGATATAAGCATGAAATAGCCAGAGAGTGAGCTGACTTTCGTGGTGTCCCTACTCTCTCCCCCCCCCCCCCCCTGCCATTTCCATGTATTTAACGCTTTTACGTTTGAGCAAAATAGGAGTATTGATTTCGGAGCCAAAGCTTTAGGCTGTATTTTTCACGCTGTACTCTTTTTTTTGTGAAGGGAAAATCGTACTCTATTAGGTATGCATCGCCCAAAGAAACCAGCTCACAACGTAAACCCAATTTCAGACACCAAGTCACAAATATTCCGCAGGAACATAGCGTTTGCGTAGAAGGCCATCCGAAATTCTAACTTTCACAATAACACCACAAGTCGTTCCCCGCCGGATTTTTTTTTGTTGCTCTCTCTCTCTCTCTCTCTCTAAATGCCCAATATATTGAACAAATTCTGCCATAACAAGTGATCAGCCAGATCTCTAATTGATCCGATTCCAGCTACACCGGGAAAAAAAGGACTTTGAATAACAGAACCGGCTCACAATGCGATGGTTTCTTTTTGTGGTATTTTCCAAATGGCTCAAAAGGCCGGAGAATTATTTGATATTAAGTTTATTGAAGTTGTTATTTCGTGAAGAACTTCCCCACCAAAAAAAATATTCTCTCCGCGGCGTAAATAGATCCCGAATAACACTGACTATGAGCAATGGGGCTGATTCTGTAGAACAAAATTGCTGTGACAATTGTGAGTTTTGTCAATTGGACAGTGCAATTGTTTAAAGTGAATCTCTAACCAGGCTAGAAGATGTTTACACACTACGGTTGACAGCGGGCTGTTCAAACGGGCAAATGCACCTTTTCCAGATTTGCTAAATTTAAATGGGCGGCAAAAGCTAATGATGACAATGAGGTTTCGTTCATTAAATTACATCCTGAGAGAGGAGAGTGTATCAGTTGGAGAGAAGGTTGTGTTCATTTTGGAAAATAACAACTCCGCAGCATGATACATCTACCTCCACAAGATCTTCACTCTAACATTGTAATACGATTTCGTTTTGTGTTTTTAGTTTTGGGTTGATGATAGATAGTTGAATTGGAAGAGGGAATCACAATATTTTGGAATATTTTTTTCGCCGCAGTTGTTGGGCTGGGATGAAAGAGTTCCTCCTTCCTCTCCTCGTACATTGGACAACTCGTTTTTACCGTGAAACTAAAATTAATTCAGTAGATGCAATGAAACCTGAGAGGTTTGCAGCTTGTGTTACCACTTGTGAGTAAAGTTCTCCCCCCCCCCCCACCCCCTCCCCGGCTAATATCGCATTTCCAGCGAGTAGATTGGCTAATTATATTTATTGAACTAACAGGGATTTTAACTTGAAGATGCTATAAATCGGCATCTTTTTGAACTTTGAAAATCGAAAGGAATTGTAAAATGAAAAATAGTCCTCTCGATTATCGCAGCCGCTTCCGATCGCCAAATCCATTCACAATAATGAACTAAGATAATATTCTCTAATTTGCCGTGCAGACCTCACCAGTGGTCCACCACCCTCTAAATTCACGACCACACAGAGATTGCCCAAAACCTTGGCGTTCCGCCTTTGAGAATATGCAATGATAATCCAACTTTATATATATATATATTCCTACCGTATATTTCTGTTCGCTTGCCGATTTTGAAAACGTTATAGCAGTTAAGGAAAACAAAAACAGCCCGCCCAAACGAAGATTTCAACGGAAGAGTGAGCAGTAACACATGGATATATCACCTATCACTTCACAAAACGTGCAGAAGTTTCAATCTGAACTCGATTATGTGGCAATTGTACAAATCTACTATCAAAGGAAACGAACCAGAAGGACATTGCCACAGATATTCCAATATACTCTGGCAGCAATGTGCTTCAAATAATATCTCAGTGTTAACGAATGTGTATTTTCGGTTGAGCCATCGTTAGTGTGAGATATAGTGGGAAGAATAATCGTTCTAAAAATATAATTATTAGCTGAAAACTAAAGCATTGCATTAATACAGAAATATTGCTTGCTCTCCAGTCCCTCAGTTTATACATGAAATCTTGTCGGCGCCATTAGCTTGTTGGTTGTTAATTACTCTTTCTGGCTTACAACTGCATATTGTCACTGTCGTGGGTTCGGGTAACATATTTTTTTAGAAACAGCAAAAGCCTTTTGAATTCTTGCGCCTCAGCGAAAGGCGGGTAGCCTTGCACCTAAACAGATGGTTTTAAGCGATGTTAGTAAATGTCAGAAAGGTGTTAATACACAGACAAGTTAAATAGTCTATGCCTTTAATGGATGGCGTTTTGGCATCGTATATTTTCGAGCAGAACTCGATCACATAAGATTTTTCACAAGTATTCAGAGAGAAAAAAGCGAAATATTATTTATTAAACATATTTAACATATTTTCAATTCTTTGCTATTTGGGGAAAAGTTCCACGTGGATATTTAAAGAACTGATCAGGTTTAGGTGGTTGAATTTCAGAAATATTCCCCAAGATGAAATTTTCGCTTCCTTTATGAATCTACTTTTTTTAAAACAAATGTGAAATTGTGTATAAAATAACCGCGGATAAAGACAAGCGTTTGAAGCTGATTACGATAATTAGTAAAATCGTATATTACTTTGAAGGTATCTTTTACAAACTTTGTGATTTAAAAAAAAATCTTGCGCGAATCTACGAAACCAGGAATGACGCATTCATTCACCTGTTACACATGTAGTCGTGACGTTAAAGTCCGGCAAACAATAACAAAAATCCTATTTTCAGAAGTTTATATCTTATCTCAATATCACCTCGGCCGTTCCAATTTGCACATTGTTTCCTTTCAAAAACAAGTTTGATTATTTAAAAATGTGACGATTAACTGCTTTATATAAAAGCGAATGCATGGTGTATTTATCTCGTGGGGAAACACAGAATACGAGTCCTCTGACCAATATCGCCAGCAATCAGATCCAGCGACACGAAATTAATTGGAATGTTTTAATGGCAATTTAAACAGTTCTAACTATTGTAGCGCCGCACAGTTGAACAAAGACAACGGCACTAATGTCTTGTACGGTGCGATCTGATAAGCTACAAGAGGGAAACAAAATAGATTAAGATGTCACTTGGAACTAAGTAAACAGAGGAAGAAGTAGAAAAAAAAACATTGCACAATAAATAAAGTAAAATCTATTCCACCATAAAGCAATCAAGAAATTTGTCGGCAATATTGTCTCCTTTTGGCGGGGAAATGAACTGTTTCATTCTTTATTTCCCTGGAAATGAAACTCTGAAATCTTTCTCCCACTTCACAGACTGAAGTTCGAGCGCGATTTTCCTTGGGCTCGGGGATAATGGGTTCTTACATTTAACAGTATGTTTTGGAAAACAATACTTTGCAGATAGATACGTGAACATTTTGATCGCAAGGAAAACTTTATGTGGAAAGATATTTTATTTTACAAGTCAACTTATCTCCACAACGCAACTTAATTCTAATAAAACGGCGTGGCGAATAGCAGTTATTTTAACCCAAGAGCCAAACTTTTACAGACTTGTTTCCGGTATATTGTGGTGATCCTTTACCACCTTCGACTTTACCATGAGAAATCAGTTGACTGTTCTTATAAATGTTTGCTTATTTAGATAACTGAGTACAATAATTGGCACCATCGTCCCCTTCAATTATGTCTAGTCAAAGGTGTTTTGAGTTTCAGATTTCAAAGTGTATGTTTCACAGAGGTAGTCAACTAACATTTCGAAAATGAATGAGCGACTCGTGTCTCACTTAATATAACTCCTATCCAGGTGAATTTCGATGGCGCGCTGTAGTTAAGAAAGCTACATGTCAAACATCTCGCCATGCAGCCTTGGTACATGGTTACATATTAATACAATCAATATATATATATATATATGGATATATATGTGTGTGTAACAAAAAGCAGGCAATATTGAATATATCAACTGCAAGAAAAATCTAATCAGACCAACTCATTAACTTTCAAAGGCTATTAAACAGACGATTTGGAAAAATATTCCAGAGATCGAGGCATCTCGCTAAAAAGGAATTTGAGAAGGAGGAGAGAGCGCTTGCATTACATAATGCAACTATTCCGATTCTCTCTGAGATATTGCTGATTTATTTCCCCCCAGCTATTGAAAACGATCTCAATATTGACTCCGTTCGTTTTCTCCCCCGTGTCTCCAATTTATCACGGAGAGAAAACAAAGATGGGAAAGTTATTTTCTCACTTCTTGAGGTGATCTTTTTCCAAGTTCCCCGTCCACAGTGGGTAATGGCTAGTCAGAGTACAATTGTCACAAACTGGCTGTAGAATTAAGAGAAGTTTTGTGCCTTTCTATATTTTGATAGCAGTTTTCATCCTACTGGTTTTATAAAATAAGTGACCGCATTCTTTGACAGGATCAATTAATTAGAAGTAGAAAATTTAGCCTTCAATTTAGGAAGTTATTGCCAATGTAATATCCACAGAAATAAATTTAAAAGCAAATCACATTCTTGGGCTTAAGTAGAATTATCCAGTTTGTTACGAGCCTGAGTTGACCATTTCCATCTGCTGACTAGACAATGATTAGGTATTTTAAACCATTCATCCAGACACAGTAAAGATAATAGGAATTAATTTTTTTAACACATTCTACCAGTAATCCTATATCAAATGGACTCAGCACTGCGATCCTATGCATATTGTTGAAGAACTTTGAGATGATCTAAAAGTATACAATCTTTTGGAGAACATTTTATTCAAGCACTACTTTTGCATTGGTACCGACATCATCAAGGAATTAAACTGAACTTGCCCAGTTCATGACAATTTGAAACACAGATTTTTTATTTAAATCAGCCGTTATCTATTCAGCACAGCTTGTACAACATCATTAAGAGCTGGCAATGAATTAGAGGCACTCAAGCTTTTACTGTTGTCCATAAACTAGAGGAATGACATTTGAAAAATAGATGACGTTACATTAGCAAAGAACATCAGATAGAAAGTGTGCCTGATTTTATTGTGAAAAAATAATACAATAAATTGAAATCATTCCAGGATGAAAAGTTGTTGTCATGTGGACAGAATAGAGTCCCAGCTACTGTTTTAAAAATATAACCGGTAAAGGAAATTGTTCCATATTTTTTGTTGATTGGGTAGATTTCATGAGGAGAAGAATTTTGCTGTGGTATTAAGAATGATAATTAGATTTAAGGTAATTGTCAAAAGGATCATAAAAAAGGTGAGGATGCATTTGTTTTGTATGTTAATTTACCTGAAAATGCGATGGAAATAGAGAATCAAATATATACTTGAAAAGAGAAAACAAGGGCATGGGAAAAAGCAGTACTTTGGGAACAATTGGATAGCCTTTTCAAAGAAGAGGGTTTGGCACAAGGATTGGGAAGCCGTCTAAATGGGTCACTGAATGTCACTGGATAAGAGTTTGCCCAAAATATTCTGGCATTAGCTGTCAGGCAAAAGCTATAAATTGAACATTATTTAAACTGATGTCTTTTGCAACACTTATCTTAATAGTGAAAAACTCATTTGACGTATGCAATAGGCTTGTGCAAGTGTGTCTGTCTTTACTCAGCAGAGTTTTTACATGATTGCAATGCCTGTCTTTTCTTGTATGTATTGATTTTGTTTTGTTTTATAGTGCACCAGGTAAGGCAGGCATGTGGACAGAAAACAAATGCCTTAAAAGATCCGAGACTAAGACATTGTGGATACAACCGAATCCCCTCCCAAATACCCGTGGATCTTAATTTTGACAATTACCTATTTGTATACCTTTTGGACTCTTAAAGGGACAAAGTTAAAATTAGGGTCAAACCATTTAGAAATGAACACGGATAATAATTTTTTTCTCTCTCTGTCAGCTTAATGCTCTGAAGTTCTTTCCATAAAACACTATGTGGGCCAAGCGAACAACATTTATATTTGGAGGGGAAAGATACGTTTTTGTTAATTAAGAACATCAAGCTAAATGGAGCAAGTGCAGGTACATTTAGTTGATGCATATTTCACTCCTGATCTAATTCAATGGCAGCACTGGTACAGGGAGTTCCATAGATTTCCTGTTTTTGATCTTTATATTTTTTGAAGGGCATTATCTAATTAATTAGTCCCACTGGTTGATCAAAGCATTTGCTGCATATAATTAATGAAAAAGTACAAACTTTTTAAGTTACTTTTTAAAATTATTAATTGGTGAACAAGCTTGGGAGCAATTTCAGTTTTGCAAATATCATTTGTAAAATGTTTGTAACATATTGCTAAATTAATTAGTAATGTAATATTTGAATTTAAAATTCAATTAAATCTTGCTTCTCTAATTTCTCAATTTAAAAAAAAAAAAGCATCTGATTTGGAAACTTATTGCCATCTGTTTGAAAGTTCATTTGGTGACAGATTTACATTACTAATACTTAAGGGATCCTGTATTTAACATGGTGATTTTATTAAACTGTGTTTAATAAACTTGCCTGCAATGCCTGCAACAACATTAAATCACATTGGACTTCTCTC
Source organism: Rhinoraja longicauda (assembly GCF_053455715.1). Classification (NCBI taxonomy): domain Eukaryota; kingdom Metazoa; phylum Chordata; class Chondrichthyes; order Rajiformes; family Arhynchobatidae; genus Rhinoraja; species Rhinoraja longicauda. The sequence continues at coordinate 21,744,473 of NC_135980.1, read as the reverse complement.
TACACGAATCCAAATGCATTTGTTATTTCTATCATCTCCGTTACAATTTACACATTTTCTTAATTGTTACTGAACATAAACGTGAACCAGTACAGAAAAACTAGGTGAATAGTGTCTCATGTATTTGTGACTCGTTTTGGCACAAGTACGATATTGGCTGTGTTGAGGCTAAAATCTCTGTTGCACATGTTCCTTATTGCTGCTTAATTACCATCAAAGTATTGAATAATTGAATAAATCTGAATTGCTGTTGAAAATTGCAGTATGCATCATTGATACTAAAACTAATTCCACTACAATGCGGCAATTTAAAGTGAAGAAAGGGGAAGATAGTTTGCGGTATAAGACATTCATTTCACCCTAATCCGTGCATATTTCGATGCCTAAAATGTTTCTTGTTCGTTTGGATAAGCCATTTATTGAAATCATTCATATTCCTCTGAACATTTCAAACAAGGGCATTGTCTAACTATATCGGGACACATTTTGTAGGATTCCTATGCATGATTGCAAGATTTATTCAAGATTTAAAAATATATATGTAATATATTTCATGAATTATGATCAGGTGTACCTCTTTTAAAATCCTTTAATATGGTAAATATTCAATGTTGTCACATTTAACTCTTAAATACATATTATATATTGAATCTTGGCTAGAAATTAAAATACCATAGTTAGTCGTGTTTCACGGCAACTACAAGTATATATGTAGGCATTTAAAAAAATCTTATAAATCTTGCAATCATCGGAGTCTGGTACATTGGATTTATACAGAATGCATAATTTTTTGAATGCAGATTTGAACTGCAGGCATTTTAATGCCTGTCACCCAAACCTCAATTTTATTCCATTTAACAGATTTGAGCATTGGGCATGAACATCATTTGGAAACTGAATTAATAATTGAGCTTTTCCCTTCCATACAATTCTAATTACCGTGTTCTCCTTTAACCACTTGTCTTTATTACCAAGTCGACTCAAGTGATTCTTGCTGAATTATATAACACACCAGCTAAGCTGTGAAATATCATCTCCTTTTCTCTTCACTCAGGCACCTCTAAGCTCAGATATCATTTTGCATGATGCAGCATTGATAAGGACCCTATAGATTAGAATATAGGACCTAGAACAGCACATTACAGGAACAGGACCTTCAGCCCACAATGTCGATGCCAAACATGCTGCCAAGTTACATTAATCTCCTCTACCTGCATATCCTTATCCATGTGATCCATATCCCTCCATTCCCTGCATATCCAAGCACCTATCTAAAAACCTCACAAATGCCACTATTGTATCTGCCTCCACCCCAATGTCTGGGAGCGTGTTCCAGATACTCATCCATCTCTGTGTAAAAAAACCTGCCCCACACATCTCCTTCAAACTTTGCCCCCCCCCCCTCACCTTAAAGTTATGTCCTCTAGTCTTCGACAATTCCACCTTGGGAAAAAAAAGGTTCTGACTCTATACCCTTGAATGTCCGCCTCGGTTACAGATTCTGTGATACAAATAAGAAAGATAAATTATATAGCTCTCATGGCATACATTTGGAAAGCATGAGAATCAAAGCTTTTCACTGTACCTCAGTACATGTGGCAATAGTAAAGCTAGACATATTAATGCTAATGGAAGCGAACAACTTTGTCATGGATTATATAATATCTTTCTCTATAAGTACACTATACATCTAGTTCCCTATTTTGATGGAGAAATGATGCCAAGGAAAAGGAGCTAAGCTATGGATAAATCTTGTATACTATTCTTAATTGCTAGATCCAGCTGGATCATTACCCACCTGGCTATGTAATCGGGTAATGTATAAGCGAGAATATACAGGAGGGTGGCACAGCAGTAGAGTTGCTACCTTACAGTGCCAGGAACCCAAGTTCGATCCTGTCTATGGGTGCTGTCCCTATGGCGTTTGTACGTTCTCCCTGTGATCATGTGGGTTTTCTCCGGGTGCTCCAGTTTCCTCCCACACTCCAAAGACTTAAAGGTTTTCAGGTTAATTGGCTTGTTTAAATCCCAAGTGGTTAGGATAGTGCTAGTGTACTAGTGTACATCACTGGTCGACATGGACTCGGTGGGTCGAAGGGCCTGTTACCATTTTGTGTCTCTAAAGTTTAAAATATAGTCTAATTGGCTTTGAGAGATTGGAGGAAAGCAAGTTAGGAAGAAAGTAAAATAGTTACAAACCACAAAAATAAAATGGTCTCATGCTTGTAGTACAAGATAGAAAATGCAGGGAGAACTCAGCAGGTCAGGGAAAATGAGTTAACCCTTAAAATGAATGAAGTAGTTGAAGAAAGAGTGTGTACTTCATCAGAAGGTCATCTGAAGAGTTAACCTTGTTTGGGGACACAAGTGATGATCTGAAGAAGGATCATGTCCAAAAATGGCATTGCCTGACCCGCTGAGTGCCTCTCGCAGTTTGTTTTTTTGCTGCAGTTAAACTTGGTTTCCCTTGGAAAATTACTGTCATTTTTGTGCACACACATGGTCATAATTCCACTTATGATGATGGCGAACTACGAATTGCCAAGAAAATCTTCTCTGCATGTAAGGATAAAATAAATCACTCTTTCCACTATGTGTTTTATATGGGCTGCTGTTAAAGGTGTATCTTCACCAGAAGATACGAAAACTTGAAAGCATGTACCATCAGACTCAACCCTATTATCAGACTACTAAAAGGTCCTCCGATAAGCTAGGATGTAGTCCTGATCTTCCAACCTACCGCATTGCATACATTAGACTTTTTCTCCGAAACTGCAACGCCACATCGCGATAAAACTATATTCATACTTTCAGACTATACAGTCTGAAGAAGGGTCTCGACCCGAAACGTCACCCATTCCTTCTCTCCATCAGTCTGAAGAAGGGTCTCGACCCAAAACGTTACTCCAGCATTTTGTGAATTCATACTTTATTATAACTTGTGAGAATATCGCAGTGAAATTCTTTGTTTTGAATCCCATACATAAGGTTTGCAAAGAGTCACCATGCTAAGGGCGCCGACAAAGTTACAAAGTATTCATTATAGTCCCCTCATCATTTTCAAACCCTCTAAACCCCCCCCCCCCCCACGCCGGGTGCCTCTTTGTTCTCGGCAGCACCCTCATTACATTCTTCACTTTGGTATTTTTCTCTTTGCATTAACTGTTGAGTATTTGTACTCATGTATAGTATAATTCAATTTAAATGGGTATATGCAAACAACAGCTTTTCACTGTATTAAAAGTTCATGTTCATAGATGATAGGAGCAGGATTAGGCCATTTGGCCCATCAAGTTTACTCCCCCATTCAATCATGGCTGATCTAATCCAGTATCAATACCAAAGTGAGAGGGGGAGCAGGAAATTCTCCTTCAAGCTCTATGCCCTGACATAGAAATTTACCTGGGAAAACTCTTCCATATGTGGCCAGATGTATCAGTGCCACACTGTACCTGTTCCTGTTTCATGTAGAATGTGTTGTTTCATGTATTTTGTGTTTTATGACTGTTGGCAGATCAATTTCCCTCCTGGGAGAAATAAAGTTGTGTCATATCATATTGCATTGCATCGTATCATAGCGTATCAGTAGACATTAGACAATAGACAATAGGTGCAGGAGGAGGCCATTTGGCCCTTCGCATCAGCATCGCCATTCACTGTGATCATGGCTGATCATCCACAATCAATACCCCGTTCTTGCCTTCTCCCCATATCCCTTAACTCCGCTATCTTTAGAGCTTAAGAGCTCTATCTAACTCTTGAAAGCATCCAGAGAATTGGCCTCCACTGCCTTCTGAGGCAGAGAATTCCACAGTTCACAACTCTCTGGGTGAAAACGTTTTTCCTCATCTTCGTTCTAAATGGCCTACCCCTTATTCTTAAACTGTGGACCCTGGTTCTGAATCGTATCGTATCTTATCGTATCGTACTCTCCTCAGGATTTTGAATAAAATAGCATATCCTTGCTTTCTAGGTTGTGTATCTGCATGTGCTTGCTGATAACTGGGTTGCTGTCTTTCCAAACTAATAACTGCCTGAATTGGGATAGCTTGACATTGTGGAATGGTGCTCCGTATGTGTGTGAATATCCCTGTCATCTTCTCTCTTTCTTTACCACTTTCTAAGCTAACCTCCCGAGCCTATTTTGGAGCAGAAGACACTTAAGATGGCGATGAAAATTTGACATTAATTATGTGGAGTTGGATCAAAGATCAGCCATGATCTATTGAAGGGAGGAACAGACTCCTGGGGCTAAATAGCTTGCTCCAGTTCCTATGCGCCCAATTGCATGCCGGACTTTGATTTTTCCTTTTACATTTATTAATGTTGTTAATTATAGTTCATATTATACAAAGGGGATCCAGCTCTGTGGAGTATTATTCTTATTACTGCCCAAGGGCAATGAAGATCTATAATCACTTGTTAAGAAGATAGTACCTTTCACTGAATACGTCTAATATTTAGTAAAGATTTCTTCAGCTCGAAACCCAAACCCTTTACGTGAAAACGTGGACTTTAGATGTGGATTGAAAATATGCTTTAAATTCACTGATGTTTGCATGATGTTAAATATTTTGGGAATATAAAATATGCTAACATGTTAACATGATATTTTTTTCACCAATGGAATCAATTATTTTCTTACAATCTTTATCTTGTCTGAGCACCATTCACGAATTATCATTTTGTTTATTATTGTAGTGTTTACAATGATGAATATGTACTCATTCTAAATTAATAACATCTGATAAAAGACTTCAAATAGTCTGTTATCTCATGCACAGTCCAGTATTCAAATCCATGTTCTGTTTCAAAGGATTCAGCCCCTAGATTCTCAGCTAGAACTGTGGTTCAGCAAACTAACTACAAAACTTGTCATATTTTCCAGCAAAGAGTACCATTGTTTACCAAAGCTAAAGAAACACTGTGGACATTTCATGGTGATCTTTTAGGACTCGGTTCAGACAGAGGCTTGGTTAAGTAGTTTCCAGCTCCTCTTGAGAGCTTCGAAATGAGAAATAAGGAATCAAGTTATTAGCCAGGGGCTGTGATGCTGACCTTTGTGGACTTTACTGTATGCATCGTTTTCTTAACTTTACTCCAATGAAGCAATGGTGTCAGGCACATGAGTTAATCAATATCATCAAAGAAGCAAAAGTTCATATCCTGAGGTCATATAACGGCTCAGTCCTTCAGAGTAGAATGTGTTAGTGAATGAGGAACGGAGGGCAGGTTCTCGCTTCAGAAACAAGTCTAAATCAACTCACGTTATTGAACAGAGGAACTTGGTGATGTGCTACCACCTCTGATACTATATTGCAGGGACCTGCACACTCACAGCGTGTAATTTGGACTACAACTAATCTTTGGAGAAACAAGAAACTGCAGATGCTGGCTTACTAAAAAAAACAACACGATAGGGTGGCACGGTGGGGCAGTGGTAGAGTTGCTGCCTTATGACGCCAGAAACCCGGGTTCGATCCTGACCATGGGCGCTTGTCTGTACAGAGTTTGTATGTTCTTCCTGTGATCTGTTTGGGGTTTCTCCGAGATCTTCGGTTTCCTCCCACACTCCAAAGACGTCGGGGTTTGTAGGTTATTTGGCTTGGTATAAATGTAAAAAATCGTCCCTAGTGTGTGTTGGACAGAGTTAATGTGCGGGGATCGCTGTTCGGTGCGAACTTGGTGGGCCGAAGGGCCGGTTTCCCCCCTGTATCTCTAAACTAAACTAAAAACAAAGTGCTGGAATAACTCAGCGGCACAGGCTGCATCTCTGGAGGACATGGACAGGTGATTTTTCAGGTCGAGACCCTTCTTCAGACTTATTATAGTAGGACATTGGAGAACGGAGATGAGGAAGAACTTTTTCAGTCAGAGAGTGGTGAAGGTGTGGAATTCTCTGCCTCAGAAGGCAGTGGAGGCCAGTTCGTTGGATGCTTTCAAGAGAGAGCTGGATAGTGCTCTTAAGGATAGCGGAGTGAGGGGGTATGGGGAGAAGGCAGGAACGGGGTACTGATTGAGAGTGATCAGCCACCTATTGTCTATTGTCTATAAAGCTGGGGGGGGGGGGGGGTGAAGACATTGCCTGGCAAGTTGGTACAAGTGAGGGGAGTTTTCATTGGCAGATGGGTGAACAAATGCAAGAGATGGGAAAGAGAGAAAAGGGTACAGAAGAGACAAAATGGAGACAAGGAAACAAGGAGATCACTTCCTTCGTGCCTTTACGTTTCACTCCACTTCTCTCCTTATCTGACACCCTTTTTTCTCCCTTTCATCTCTCGCCTTTGTCCACCCATCTGCCAATAGACAACCCCCTCCAATCACCTGCAACCACCTATCACTTGCCTGGCTTTGTCCTGGCTCTACGTCTATCCCAGCTTTCTCCCCCCTACTACAATCAGTCTGGAGAAGGATCCCGACCAAAAATGTCCCTTACCCACGTCCCCCAGAGATGCTACCTGACCGGATAAGTTATCCTAGCACTTTGTATTTTTAAAAATAAATTGATTCTTGCCTGTGTATTGGTCTCACGTGCAGATAAATAGAGTCATAGAGTCATAGAGTCATAGAGTGTGGAAACAGGCCCTTCGATCCAACCTGCTCACTCCGCCACACTAATCTCACCTGTTTGTGTTTGGCCCATATCCCTCTAAAACCTATCCTATCTAGGTACCTGTCTAAATGTTCCGTAAATGTTGCAATAGTACCTGCTTCCTTCCCACGGCAGCTCGTTCTAAACACTTACCACCCTTTGTGCGAAAAAGTTACCCCTCAGAATCCTTTAAATCTTTAAATCTTTTCCCTCTCACCATAAACCTATGTCCTCTGGTTCTCCATTCCCCTACTCTGGGCAAAAGACTGTGCGCTTACCTGCCTCAACTACCTCCTCCAGCAGCTTGTTCCATACACCCACCACCCTTTGCGCAAAAAAGTTACCCTTCGGGTTCCTCTTAAATCTTTCCCCCCTCACCTTAAACCTATGTCCTCTGGAATTTGAACGATTAATCTTCTATGGTATATGTCAGAAGCAGACTACGGAAGGATTGTACAAGAGATTTGCTGTGTGAGGCATTGGTAAATGTGCAATTGGTCCCTTCAGGTTATTTTCCCTTCTACTGTTCCTGCTCCTTGATGCCATTGACAACTTCAATATTACTGTGGAGTTCAGCATGGCCCTGCTGTTATTGATCGTTGCCATGGAAACGGTGACCGGCCAATTGGAAAATCTACTGGTGCATACACTTAATGAATCTGCAGGATCATTGTTTGTGATGAGAAGGAGAAACTGCAAGAAAGCACGTGCTCAACTTAAGGTTTTCGACTGTTCTCTGTTTAAAATTCAATCAATTGCCTTCTCCTTATCTGCCTTGCGTTGCACAAAAAAACAGCATGCTCTTCACAGAGGCGGCACAGGTGCGTGGAGTTGCTACCTCACAGCGCCAGGGACCCGGGTCCGATCCTGACCCCGGATGATGTCCCTGTGGAGTTCGCACGTTCTCCCTGTGACCGCGTGGGTTTTCTCCGGGTGCCCCGGTTTCCTCCCGCATCCTAAAGACGTGTGTGTTTGAGGGTTGTTTGGCCTCTGTAAAGTTGCCCCTAGCATGTAGGAAGTTACTATAACAACATTTCAAAGACGTTTGCACAGGTACATGGAAGGGCAGGTGTAGAGGGATGGGGTCAAACGCGGGCATCTTTGCCGGTATGGGCAAGTTGGGCTGAAGGGCCTGTTTCCATGCCGCACGCCTCTCTGACTCCATGCCTTCACTTGTCCCAGGAGCAGTCTCCAGAGATTTCTTTATCAAAATGTACCCCCTCACAACTGCCACATACCTTTCCACGTTCATCTCCATTGCTCAAGGTGACCAGTAAAGATTACAACGTTTAGATACCCCAGCTTTTAAATTCTGGGCTGTAATCTATGTCCACACTACCGCTGGCTGCAGTAAAGCCCACTACCGATCTATTAAGCAAGTCACAAATGGATTGTTTACTCAAGCAAAGCCATTACTTCTCAAAGGACAATTGGCAGCAACACTACTTTATCAAGCACTGGATGCCTGGGGGCATCAGTTGTCATAGACTGCACCCGCAAACAACGAAGTTAAAAGGAATTGGCGGCACAGTGGTGCAGCGGTGGAGTTTCTGCCTTACAGCACCAGAGACCCAGGATCAATCCTGACTGTGGGTGCTGTCTGTATTGAGTTTGTACGTTCTCCCTGTGACCGCATAGTTTTTCTCCGGGGTGCTCCGGTTTTCTCCCACACTCCAATTATGTGCCGGTTTGTAGGTTAATTGGCTTTGGTAAATTTGTAAATTGTTCACAGTGTGTCGGATAGTGCTGGAGTATGGGGTGATCGGTGGTCTGCACGGACTCGGTGGGCTGAAGGGCCTGTTTTAACACTGTATCTCTAAAGTTTAGGCTAAAGCCTAAAGTCTAAAGAAGTAACTGATTTTTAACCATCAGCTTGCAAGGAAACACAGATCTGACTGATTTATTTACATCGGCGAAACCAAGCGCAGGCTCGGCGATCGCTTCGCTCAACACCTGCGCTCGGTCCGCGTTGGCCAAACTGATCTCCCGGTGGTCGAGCACTTCAACTCCCCCTCCCATTCCCAGTCTGACCTTTCTGTCATGGGCCTCCTCCAGTGCCATAGTGAGGCCCACTGGAAATTGGAGGAACAGCACCTCATATTTCGCCTGGGCAGCTTGCAGCCCAGCGGTATGAACATCGACTTCTCCAACTTTAGATAGTTCCGCTGTCCCTCTCTTCCCCTCCTCCTTCCCAGATCTCCCTCTATCTTCCTGTCTCCACCTATATCCTTCCTTTGTCCCGCCCCCCTGACATCAGTCTGAAGAAGGGTCTCGACCCGAAACGTCACCCATTCCTTCTCTCCTGAGATGCTGCCTGACCTGCTGAGTTACTCCAGCATTTTGTGAATAAATACAGATCTGACTGAGGTTTGCTGACTCTGTTTCACCTTAAAAGAGTTAAATAAGCCAGAATTGAACATAATGAACTGAAGAAGGGTCTCAATCTGAAACGTCACCTATTCCTTTACTCCAGAAATGCTGCTTGACCTGCTGAGTTGCTCCAGCATTTTGTTTCTATCATCGGTGTAAACCGGCATCTGCAGTTCCTTCCTACACATCCTGAACATTATGTCAGATAGGTTTCTTAGCCTAAGGTAGGCCTTAGGAGCACTGGTTGTAAGGGATGGTCCTTGGATGGTTGGGTTGTCTGGCCTGTGGGCAGAAGATGAGGGGGAGTTGAGTAGGTGATGGGAAGGTGAAGACAAATGATGAAGGATCAACTAAAGGCATTGGAGTGATACGGTCTACATCAATAATGATGGAAAGTTAACGAAAGCCTTCATCTGGAGGATGTCGTTTATCTCACACTCTTTGTTTGGTTTATGTTTTCATTTAGGTTTATTATTGTCATGTCTACCGATGTACAGTGAATAGCTTTGTTTTGCTTGCTATCCAATCAAGGCAAATAATACTATACATAAACGCAAACAAGCCAAACGCAACTCCAATAAGGAGAGGGAAGTGGAAATGCAGAGTGTAGAATAGAGTTCTCAGCATTGTAGTGCAAAAGTTCCAGAGACAAAGTCCAATGTCTGCAATGGGGTAGATGAGAATCAGACTGTGCTGTAGCTTATGGAAGGACTATTTAGAAGCCTGATAACAGAGGGGAAGGTGTTCCTGACTGGTGTTTTTCTGCACGGTGGCGCAGCGGTAGAGTTGCTGCCTTATAGCGAATATAGCGCCGGAGACTCAGGTTCGATCCTAACTACGGGCGCCGTCTGTACGGAGTTTGTATGTTGTCCTCGTGACCTGCGTGGGTTTTCTCCGAGATCTTCGGTTTCCTCCCACACTCCAAAGACGTACAAGTATGTAGGTTAATTGACTGGGTAAATGTAAAAATTGTACCTAATGTGTGTAGGATAGTGTTAATGTGCGGGGATCGCTGGGCGACGTGGACTCGGTGGGCCGAAGGGCTTGTTTCCGCGCTGTATCTCTAAATCTAAATCTAAAAATCATTTTCAATGCCTCACATGCATATGTTTAGTTTAGTTTAATTTAATTTCGTTTAGAGATACAGCACGGAAACAGGCTCTTCGAGGAAACAGGAAATGAGTCCGCACTGTCCAGCAAACCCCGTACACTATCCTACTCGTTAGGGACCATTTACAATCTTTACCGAAGCCAGTTCCTAAAAAACTGTACGCCTTTGCAGTGTGGGATGAAACCGGAGCACCCGGGTCAAAATCCACTCCGTCACGGGGAGAGAGAACAAACTCCGTACAGGCAGCACCCATCGTCAGGATCGAACCCAGGTCTATGGCACTGTAAAGCAGCAACTCTACCGCTGCGCCACCATGCATATAGAGATAGAGGAGATGCAGCTGGCTGTTGTCTGTACTCGAGTACTTCAGTTATGGGAAGACGTTGGAGGATTGGAGTGAACATAATCTCTGATAGGATTCTTGGCCTGGCGTAGGGGATAGGAGCACAAGTATAAGGAATGGCCGCCGGGTGGTTGAGAAGTGGAGAATGCTAAGGGATAACCTGATACCGAGCTTGTAAATTTTAAGAGGCATAGGCAGAATAGACAGTCTCAGCAGGAGACTCGAGGAACTGCAGATGCTGGAATCTTGATCAAAACACAAATATTCACCAGAAAAGGAAAGGAAAGTAAATGTTGTAACATATCATTAAAAAACAACAACTTTATTCAGAATTAAACATAGATACAAGATAGAAACAAAAAGCTGGAGTAACTCAGCGGGTCAGACAGCAACTCCGGTGAAAAGGAAAAGGTGATGTTTCGGGTCAAGGCCCTTTTTCCTAATTACTAGGTTAATTCCCGGAATGGCGGGACTATCATATGTTGAAAGACTGGAGCGACTAGGCTTGTATACACTGGAATTTAGAAGGATGAGAGGAGATCTTATCGAAACGTATAAGATTATTAAGAGGTTGGACACGTTAGAGGCAGGAAACATGTTCCCAATGTTGGGGGAGTCCAGAACAAGGGGCCACAGTTTAAGAATAAGGGGTTGTCCATTTAGAACTGAGATGAGGAAAAACCTTTTCAGTCAGAGAGTTGTGAATCTGTGGAATTCTCTGCCTCAGAAGGCAGTGGAGGCCAATTCTCTGAATGCATTCAAGAGAGAGCTGGATAGAGCTCTTAAGGATAGCGGAGTCAGGAGGTATGGGGAGAAGGCAGGAGCGGGGTACTGATTGAGAATGATCAGCCATGATCACATTGAATGGCGGTGCTGGCTCGAAGGGCCGAATGGCCTCCTCCTGCACCTATTGTCTATTGTCTATTGTCCATTCAGACCGAGAGTCAGGGGAAAGGGAAACGCGATACAGAAAGATATGCAACAACTGAATGAAAGATATGCAAAAAAGTAACGATGATCAAGGAAACCGGCCCTTGTTGGCTGTGGGCTAGGTGAAAACGAGTTCCAGACAATGCGACTCAACAAGACGACTTTGAAGCTAGTACAACGACTTGGGTGGGGACGGAGAGAGAGGGGAAGATGGGATGCAAGGGTTACTTGAAGTAACAAAACAATAGCTGTGCAAAAATTCTTCCGACATTCTCGGAGGCTGTACATACATTCATTAGCGTCGTATCGTAGTGATCACAGAAATATCATGAAACCCGGCACCCTTGCCATTCCTGTGGCCCCCATGGGGTGAGATCCCTTCCCTCGTTTGAGGGGTGACCCCACCACACCCTGCCCCTCCCCCAATGTCCAGCAGCGGAAGAGCTCCACACATTGGTTCCGTACAAATTAACGTGCAAATGGTTGTGGCTTGATAAAATGCAGTGATGCGTTGCTCCTTATTGGGTACACTCCCTTTGAGAGACAGAGAGGTACAAATGCACATAATAATGCGATGGACCGTAAAGCTTCCTTTGAACCATGCCTTCAATTTAAATTGAAATGCCTCTCAAGGCATTTACCTGTTCAGAGTTTGAGATAATGTCTTTTCATTGCATGGAACATCAACACGGAACAGGCCCTTCAGCCCACTGAGACCACACTGGCCATAGATCCCCCCGTGCACACTAGGTCAATGCTATCACACTTTCGCATCCACTTCCTGGACACTAGGGGCAATTTACAGAGGAGAATTAATACACAAACCCACACTTCTTTGGGATGTGGGAGGAAACCAGAGCACCCAGAGGAAACCCACGCGGTCCAGGGGATACGTGCAATCTCCACACAGACACAGCGCCCAAGGCCAGGACCAAACCTGGGTCTCTGGCGCTGTGAGGCAGCAGCTCTACCAGCTGTGCCACAAAGTCGCCACTATGCTGTGCACAATGGAAATAAAAATTAAAATGCTGGAAACTCTCAGCAGGTCGGGCTGCGGCTATGGAACGAGAAATGGAGTTAATGTTTCAGTTCTGATGACAGGTCTTTTATCTGGAATGTTAATTCCACAGGTGCTGGCTGACTTGCTGAGTGTTTCCAGCATGTTTTGTATTTCAGATTTCCACTATCTGCAGCTTTTTGATTTCCATTCACCTGTTGTCTATATGGACTTCAGTAAGGCATTTGACAAGGTTCCACATGGAAGGTTGATTAAGAAGGTTAAATCATTGGGTATTAATAGTGAGGTTGCAAGATGGATTCAACAATGGCTGAATGGGAGATACCAGAGGGTAATGGTTGACAATTGTATGTCAGGTTGGAGGCCAGTGTCTAGTGGAGTACCCCAAGGATCTGTGTTGGGTCCACTGTTGTTTGTCATTTACATTAATGATCTGGATGATGGTGTGGCAAATTGGATTAGTAAATATGCAGATGATACTAAGATAGGTGGAGTAGTTAATAATGAAGTAGAGTTTCAAAGTCTACAGAGAGACTTGGGCCTTTTGGAAGGGTGGACTGAAAGATGGCAGATGGAGTTTAATGCTGATAAGTGTGAGGTGCTGCATTTTGGTAGGACAAATCAAAATAGGACGTACAGGGTAAATGGTAGGGAATTGAGGAATGCAGTGGAACAGAAGGATCTGGGAATAACTGTGCATTGTTCCCTGAAGGTGGAATCTCATGTGGATAGGGTGGTGAAGAAGGCGTTTGGTATGCTTGCCTTTATAAATCAGAGCATCGAATATAGAAGTTGGGATGTAATGTTAAAATTGTACAGGGCATTGGTGAGGCCGAATCTGGAGTATGGTGTGCAGTTCTGGTCGCCAAATTATAGGAAGGATGTCGACAAAATGGAGAGGGTACAGAGGAGATTTACTAGAATGTTGCCTGGGTTTCAGCACTTAAGCTACAGAGAGAGGTTGAACAGGTTGGGTCTTTATTCTTTGGAGCGTAGAAGGTTGAGGGGGGACTTGATAGAGGTTTTAAAAATTTTAAGAGGGACGGACAGAGTTGACGTGGGTAGGCTTTTCCCCTTGAGAGTGGGGAAGATTCCAACAAGGGGACATAACTTCAGAATTGAGGGACAAAAGTTTAGGGGTAACATGAGGGGTAACTTCTTTACTCAGAGGGTGGTGGCTGTATGGAATGGGCTTCCGGTGGAAGTGGTGGAGGCAGGCTCGATTTTATTATTTAAGAGTAAATTGGATAGGTATATGGATAAGAGGGGATTAGAGGGTTATGGTCTGAGAGCAGGTAGATGAGACTAGGTCAGAGAGAGTGGTCGGCATGGACTGGTAGGGCCGAACGGGCCTGTTTCCGTGCTGTAGTTGTTATATGGAATGATAATATGTACCAGGGTCATGAAATATGGCAGAGAGCATATTTGTGTAAATAATTTACTTCTAATATGTCCACTTCTACTTCCAACCTTTGCTTCCTGAAGTCTGAAGAACAGTCCCGGCCTGAAACAACACCTATCCACGTTCTCCAAAGATGCTGCCTGAGTTACTCCAGTACTTTGTGTCTTTCTTTGCTTCCTGTTGCTGGCTCCTGCAATACTGTAGGCCATTCCCACTCTGACCAACTTGTGTGTGGACTTCTGCATTGTTATATTTAGGTCCCCTGTAAGGAAAAGCAACTGATCCTAGAACATAGCATATAGAACAGAGCAGCACAGGAACAGGCCCAGGTTGCCCATACTGAACATGATGCCAAGACCATCTCTTATCTGCTTACACATATGCCATATCTCTCCATGCCCTGGATATCCACATGCCTATCCAGCTCGTAGCTAATACCGACTAATCCAGTTATCGTTCTGGTAAACCTCCCCTGTACATTTTCCATATCCTCCACATCCTTCCTGTAAATGAGGTGACCAGAACTGCAACACAATACTCCAAATGCAGCCTGACCAAAGGTCGACGCAAAAAGCTGGAGTAACTCAGCGGGACAGGCGTCATCTCTGGAGAGAAGGATTGGGTGACGTTTCGGGTCGAGACCCTTCTTCAGACCTGACCAAAGTTCGATACAGCTGCATCACGACTTTCTGACTCTTATACCAAATGCTGCATTGAACGAAGGCAAGCATACAATATGACTTCTTTCACAGTCTATCCACTTGTGCTTTCACTTTCAGGGGGTTATGGACTTAAGAACGCCAAGATCTCTCAGTACATTTTCTATCTGAGAAACCCCCTTTCTCCCCTCCTCCTGGTAAAGCAGCTGCCTCACAGGTCTGGAGACCCCGGTTAGATCCTGACCTCGGGTGCTGTTGGGATTGATATTGGACGTTCTCCCTGTGTATGGTTTCCTTACAGGTGCTCCATTTCCTCCCACATCTCAAAGACATGCAGGATAATTGATGTGGAGTTATAGTCATACAGCATGGGCACAGAACCTATGCCCATGCTGACCAAGGTGCCTGGTTCGTACTAGTCCCTCCTGCCTGCATTTGGCCCATGCCCTTCTAAACCTTCCTGTTCATCCACTTGTGCAAAAGTCTTTAAAATGTTCCTAGCAGTACCTTGCCTCAACCACCTCCTCTGGCAGCTCATTCCAAATACCCACCATCCTTTGTGCGAAAAGGTTGCCCCTCAGCTTTCTATTAAATCTTTCCTCTTTCATCTTATACCTATATCCTCTGGTTCTTGATTCCCTTACTCTGCATAAAAGACTCTGTGCATCTACAATATCTATTACAATACAATACAATACAAACTTTATTGTCATTGTGCAGTGTACAAGTACAGAGACAACGAAATGCAGTTAGCATCTTAACCAGAGTGCATGCGATGGAATAGTAAAACATATAATATATACAGTAATTCAGTAGCGGTAGTGGAAATTCCGGTGAGCGAGATCAGTCATTGATGGGAGGAGTGCCCGAGGGGGGGGGGGGGGGGGGGTGGGGGGGGGGGTGGATGGCAGCAATCACCGAAGCGCAGAGTTAAGTAAGGTAACGACCGCAGGAAAGAAGCTGTTCCTGAACCTGCAGGTCCGGGAACGGAGAGACCTGTAGCGCCTCCCAGGTGGGAGGAGGGTAAACAATCTGTGGTTGGGGTGAGAGCTGTCCTTGACGATGCAGCGCGCCCTTCGCAGATATCGCCTACTCTGGATAGACTCAATGGAGGGGAGTGAGGAACCGGTGATGCGTTGGGCAGTTTTCACCACCATCTGCAGTGCTTTCCGGTCGGAGACAGAGCAGTTGCCATACCATACTGTGATACAGTTAGTAAGGATGCTCTCGATAGTGCAGCGGTAGAAGTTCACCAGAATCTGAGGAGACAGATGGACCTTCTTTAGTCTCCTCAGGAAGAAGAGACGCTGGTGAGCCTTCTTGATCAGTGTTGAGGTATTGTGGGTCCAAGAGAGGTCATCAGAAATGTTGACACCCAAGAACCTGAAACTAGAAACACGCTCCACCTCCATCCCGTTAATATGGATGGGGGTGTGCGTACCACCCCTAGTCCTTCTGTAGTCCACAATGAGCTCCTTGGTCTTCTTGGTGTTAAGGACCAGGTTGTTGTCAGCGCACCACGTTGCAAGTAGCTGGACCTCCTCCCTATAGGCCGACTCATCGTTGTCGCTGATGAGGCCAATCACCGTTGTATCATCTGCAAACTTAATAATGGTGTTAGAACCATGTACAGGTGTGCAGTTGTAGGTGAAAAGGGAGTAGTGGAGAACTTATACACCTCTATAAGATCACCCCTCATCTTCCTGCACTCCAAGGAATAAAGTCCCAGATAATTAGGGGATTGGACACATTAGAGGCAGGAAACATGTTCCCAATGTTGGGGGAGTCCAGAACAAGGGGCCACAGTTTAAGAATAAGGGGTAGGCCATTTAGAACGGAGATGAGGAAGAACTTTTTCAGTCAGAGAGTGGTGAAGGTGTGGAATTCTCTGCCTCAGAAGGCAGTGGAGGCCAGTTCGTTGGATGCTTTCAAGAGAGAGCTGGATAGAGCTCTTAAGGATAGCGGAGTGAGGGGGTATGGGGAGAAGGCAGGAACGGGGTACTGATTGAGAGTGATCAGCCATGATCGCATTGAATGGCGGGTTTGGCTCGAAGGGCTGAATGGCCTACTCCTGCACCTATTGTCTATTGTCTATTGTCTTTTGCCTGCTCAGCCTCTCCCTGTAGCACAGGCCCTCGAGTCCTGGCAACATCCTCGGAAAAAACTTGTTGAACAGATACTCCAACGGCTGAGCGAAAACTTGCCGGGCACTTTCACCAGGTTTGCACCTGAGCCAAAGTCAACAGTACCTTGAATTCCACTGTCATTGAATTCCTGGGAAGCAACAAGTGACCGTTGCCATTTAATCAGCCAGCAACTCCCCACCGTAGCAAGAAAGTGATTGATACTCTCTTTAAGAGAGCTGCACTTCCTTCGCGATGGAACCAGAGATGCAGAGAGAGGGAAAGAGCATCCAGTTCTGCAGATTGGCAGAGTTCCCACAGATAAAAGGAGCAATTGAAACAATGCACATGAGTCTCATTTGTCAACCTGTTCAACTTAAAGGAACGGGGAAGGTTTCCTTTTCATTAACATGCAGCTCATGTGGCGTATCAATTATGTTATTCTGCATATAAAATCACAAAATCCAGGAAGCTTTCACCAGACTTTCATTGCGCGCTAATCTATTGCAGCACCCCTCGTCAGCCAGCAAGCATGATTGGTGATCAAATTCATTCCGCACAGTCATAACTTATAACACCAGTGAAGCCTTCGCCGACAGAGGTCAACAGATATAATGAGGCTTGTGTCAGTGCAGGAAGTGGCACAAAGAAGACCACAGGCGTTCTTAACTTTCATTGTCAGTGCCGGGATAAATCTAGCCGTGCCTTGGACAGCAGCCGAGTAAGTGTCTCAAAATCGTTACATCGCTTACTGCGTGATGAAGGTCTGCTTGCTGCTTCTAAAAGGGAAAGGCGAGGATAATGAAGATGGGTCTGGGGATTCACGTCCATAAGTTCTAGGAGGAGAACTAGGCCATTCGGACCATCAATTCCACTCTGCCATTCAATCATGGCCAATCTATCTTTCCCCATTCTCAATCCCATTCTCCTACCTTCTCCCCCGTAACTCCTGACACCCTTACTAATCAAGAATATGTCAATCTCCACCTTAAAAATATCCATTGACTTGGTCTCCACAGCCATCTGTGGCAATGAATTCCACAGATTCACCACCCTCTGACTAAAGAGATTCCTTCTCATCTCCTTTCTGAAGGTACACCCTTTTCTGTTGAGGTCCGAGACTCTCCCACTTGTTGAAACATCCTCTTCACATTCACTCCATCCAGGCCTTTCACTATTCGGTGAGTTTCGATGAGGTCCCCCCTCATCCTTCTAAACTCCAGCGAGTGGAGGCCCAGTGCCTTCAAACCCTCATCATATGTTAGTTAACCCAATCATTCCTGGGATCATTCTCGTGATGTGAAGAGGAACCCTACCACACGTAGCAATCGGGCAGTGGCCAAGCAATAGGTAAAGGAGCAAAGCGCAGATGGGGCATTTTGGTCGGCATGGACGACTTGGGCTGAAGCATCTGTTTCTGTGGTGTCTGACTCCATGACTCTATGAGTACAATCAAGTACAGAAGTGAGAGCATAGAGAAAGATAGGGAGTGCAGAATATAGTTTAGAACTAGATGCACAGAGTGAAGAAGAGATTTAAAAGAGTGGGGCAATTGTATCAGATGATAGTAGACCCCCCCCCTCTGGGATCAACACTCAAAGAGTCACCACACTCCAGTGCTTTGTTGCTATTTATTTTGAATGACATTCAAGTCCCAACTCAGCTATCTCTTCAGAGAACTAGTGCTCAGCTAACTAACTGGGAGTGAATGTGAACATTGTTTCTGTGGTGTAAGGGTGTATGATTCGATGACTCTGTGATTTTCAGGGCAAAACACAAAGTGCTGTAGTAACTCAACGGGTCAGGCAGCCTCTGTGGAGGGAATGGACAAGTCACGTTTCTGGTTGAGACCCTTCTTTAGACCGATTCCAGGAGGAAGAGGGAGAAACCAGGAAAAAATAAGGTGGGAGCGGGACAAAGCCTGGAAAACAGGTGATACAATTTACGCAAGACGTGAGTGACTATCAAACTGAAGTTACTTTATTCGCAATAACTAGTCAGACAAGGAGAACAGTCAAGCACAAGACTGCTCTCCAGATTCAAAGCATGCCGTATTTTTATATAAGTTTTGATAGCATAAAAGCAAGGTTAGTCACATGCACTTCAGTTCCGTTCAGTTTATTGTCAAGTGTACCGAGGTACAGTGAAAAGCTTTTTGTTGCGTGCTAACCAGTCAGCAGAAAGACAATACGTGATTACAATCAATCCATTTACAGTATACTTGATAAAGGAATCACGTTTAGTGCAAGGTAAAGCCAGCAAAGTCTGGTCAAGGATAGTCCATGGGCCATCAGAGGTAGATAGTTGTTCGGCACTGTTCTCTGTTTGTGATAGGATGATTCAGTTGCCTGTTTACAGGGTTGAATATGGTGATCCAGCATTCAGTAACATTCCACTGAAAAACAGGCTTCTTTCTCTATGTAGGAAGATTAGGGTGTCTAGGTGTAGCCTTGAGTTCAATAGCTCTTCCGTGTTTAGCAGGCTTGTTTTTGACTCTATGGGCCACCAGCACCAGGCATCATTAGCCGAGCTCTCAGAGCGTACATTCACTGGAGTAACGTTCGACTCCCACAGTGTGAAGTGCTGCCCATGTTGAAAGGCAAAGTGGAAGAACAAACACGTCCGACCCCGTCTGATCTCAGAAGTTAAACAGGCGCAGGCCTAGTTAGTACTTGGATGGGAGACCGCCTGGGAATACCAGGTGCTGTAGTTTGGGGCAGCCACAGTGGCACAGTGGTAGAGTTGCTGCCTTACAGCGAATGCAGCACCGGACACCGGGTTCGATCCCGACTAAGGGTGCTATCTGTACGGAGTTTGTACGTTCTCCCCGTGACTTGCGCGGGTTTTTTCCCAAGATCTTCGGTTTCCTCCCACACTCCAAAGACGTACAGGTATGTAGGTTAATTGGCTTGGCAAATGTAATAATTATCCCTAGTGGGTGTAGGATAGTGTTAATGTGTGGGGATCACTGGTCGGCGTGGACCTGGTGGGCCGAAGGGGCTGTTTCCGCGCTGTATCTCTAAACTAAACTAAACTAAACTAAACTAAACTAAACTAAACTAAACTAAACTAAACCAGTTCTTCCCACAATTCCCACATGGGTGAGGCGGGCGGGTTAATTGGCAGATTCGTGGACCAAGGCCAAAGATGAGCCAAAAAAGGCAAAAGGCAAAAAGCAAATAAGGAAAGAAGAGGAGTGAGATGTAAAGCCAGAGGGAGGGATATCAGTGGAAGGCGATGCAGGGGGTGGGGAGGAGGGGGCAAGAGGGATGAGATAGTGGGAGAAATAGGGGGGTCAGGAAAGAGAGAGGGAAGGGGGGTCTTTCCTAAACTTGGAGAATTCAATGTTCATACCATGGGTTATAAGCTACTCAAGTGCACTGTGAGGTGCCATGCCTCTGGAGTGCATATGGCCTCCAGAGGAGGAAGCAATGGAGGAAGCCCAGGACAGAACGGTTGGCATGGGAATGGGAAGGGGTGTTAAAATAGTTGGCAACTGGCTAAGACGTAAGACAAGAGTGACCCGAGTGTTTAATTGCCATATGTGCCAACAATGGAACAATGACACACTTACTTACAGCAAGATCACAGGTCTGTAAACACAGTACTCATAGATAACATAGTAAACAAAAATATCAATGAATTAGGAACCCTAATATTAATGCCCAAAATGCCTCCTCTAAACTTGAAGCTATGCCCTCTCGTATTTGACTTTGTCACCTTGGGAAAAAAGGCTCTGACTATCCTAGCTCTGCCATGTGCATGCTAGGTATACTGTATATCAGTTTAGTTTAGTTTAGTTTAGTTTATTGTCACGTGTACCGAGGTACAGTGAAAAGCTTTAAGTCAGCAACCTCTGACTTAAGTCAGAGACTTAAGTTAAAAGTTTAAGTTAAGACTTAAGACCTGAGTGGCCAATTCTCTGAATACATTCAAGAGAGAGCTAGATAGAGCTCTTAAGGATAGCGGAGTCAGGGAGTATGGGGAGAAAGCAGGAACGGGGTACTGATTGAGAATGATCAGCCATGATCACATTGAATGGCGGTGCTGGCTCGAAGGGCCGAATGGCCTACTCCTGCACCTATTGTCTATTGTCTATTGTCTAAGTGCTGTAGGATTCCTCTGCACATCACGAGAATGATCCCAGGAATGATTAAGTTAACATATGACAAGCGTTTGAAGACACTGGGCCTCTACTCCCTGGAGTTTTAGAAGGATGAGGGGGGACCTCATTGAAACTTACCGAATGGTGAAAAGCCTGGCTAGAGTGAATGCGGAGAGGATGTTTGCATTAGTGGGAGAGTCAAGGACCAGAGGCCTAGCCTCAGAATAAAAGGGCGTACCTTCAGAAAGGAGAAGAGGAGGAATTTCTTCATCTGCTATGAATATGTCAATGCTTGGGACAATTTAGTTTAGTTTAGTTTAGAGATATAGCTTGGAAATAAGCCATTCGGCCCACCGATCCACGCCGAACATCGATCGCCCATACACTATCCTACGCACTAGGGGTAATTTAAAGCAGCCAATGAACCTACCAACCTGCATGCCATTGGAATGTGGGAGGAAACTGGAACACTCGGAGAAAACCCACACAGTCGCAGAGAGAACTTACAAACTCCACACAGACATCACCCGTAGTCAGGATCGAACTCGGGTCTCTGGTGCTCTAAGGCAGCAACTCTACCACTGCGCAACTGTGCCACCCTTGCATTTTACATGAGGTAAGTTAGTGGGACGCAGTGCATTGAGCAGCGAGCATCTTAGGCCAAGTTCAGAAAACAATGAAGGAGAAAAGACACAAATTGCCGGAGTAAAAGAAGAGTTGTAAATCTGTGGAATTCTCTGCCTCAGAAGGCAGTGGAGGCCAGTTCTCTGAATGCATTCAAGAGAGAGCTAGATAGAGCTCTTAAGGATAGCGGAGTCAGGGGGTATGGGGAGAAGGCAGGAACGGGGTACTGATTGAGAATGATCAGCCACGATCACATTGAATGGTGGTGCTGTCTCGAAGGGCAGAATGGCCTACTCCTGCACCTATTGTCTATTGTCTAAGAGTCCCGATCCGAAATGTCACCTCTCCATGTTCTCCGGAGATGCTGCCTGACCCGCTGAGTTACTCCAGCACTTTGTGTTCTTTTGTGTAAGCCAGCATCTACAGTTTGCTTGTTGCGACAACGAAAGGGAAAGTATTTACAAGTAGTCCTCCATCTCTTCCAACAAAAGAACTTACATAAATGGCAGCAATCTTGAGAGAAATAAGGACATGTAAACAATGGAAGCCCCCCACCCTCCCTCCGAGAGTACTTTAACAGCAGAATATTCTCGATCATTAAAAATCCCATTTGCTCACCTTCGAAGGGACAAACTAAAGATTTTTTTAAAAATATATACGTTGTGCTGTTGAGAGATTGGATTGATTTTTTTTTTGTCGAGTGGGGGAGGTGCAGGCTGGAAAGGGTGGCGTTTTGTGCGCATGCAGAGATTACAGTCCACTGACCAAATGACCACAGAGGCCCAGAGGAAACTCTATACAGAAACTACCGCTGCTCGAGAGGCAGCGTTGCCAGGCAACCGGGCGGCTGCAGAGATGATTTTTTTAGATTGCAGCGGCTTCTGATCAATTCTGCTACATGGACAAAACTGACCAGCCATATCTCCATCACTCCCCAGGATATTGATCAAGTGCTTTCATTGGTGTTCAATGAGGTCTAATAAGCTGCAAGTAAACAGGACCAAGGTATCCTTGCAGTCAAACAGTCAAACGTCGCTGCTAAACTCCAGTAAAGCTTTATTTTTGGAGAGAGAGAAAAAAAAAAGAAGCACCAGATTTATCGATACGTTCGGTAATTGTGGAGGTGATTGTGTGAAGGACTCCACCCTGAAGAGAATTCTGATTGCTTGTACACCACAGGCATCGGCTAGCTGTCAATAAGAGGCCTATTTTCTGCTATTGCATTCCAGCTACACTCCTGGGGACGTTGGTTCCATATGGTTTCATGCATTTGTTTATAACCTTTCATTCGAGTTTAACCCTTTCAGATGCATTTATTCCACCTCCATTCCTGGAAGCTGTTTTTGCTTTAAGAAATCTCATGCTTTAATGCTTTAGGTTGGCACAATGGTTCACCTCGTAGAGACCATGAGGCCATACGATATTGGAGCAGCATTAGGCCATTCTGCCCATCAAGTCTACTCCGCCATTCAATTGTGGCTGATCTATTTTTTCCCCCCATTCTCCTGTCCAAAAACACGGTGGCGCAGCGGCAGAGTTGCTGCCTTACAGCGCCAGAGACCCAAGTTCGATCCTGACTACGGGTGCTGTCTTTACGGAGTTTGTACGTTCTCCCCGTGACTGCATGGATTTTCCACGGAATCTCTGGATTCCTCCCACACTCCAAAGACGTATGGGTTTATAAGTTAATTGACTTCGGTAAAATTGTAAATGGTCCCCATTGTGTGTAGGATAGTGCTAGTGTGTGGGGATTGCTGGTCGGCACGGACTTGGTGGGCTGAAGGGCCTGTTTCCTCGCTGTGTCTCTAAACTAAACTAAACTAAACTAGTCGGAAACATGGAGAAAACCCACACGGTCACAGAGAGAACGTACTAACTCCATACAGACAGCACCCGTAGTCATGATGGAACCTGTATGATGCACTGTAAGGCAGCAACTCTACCATTGCTCCATTGTGCCACTGCATTATCCTCGCTAAGGATGGGGAAATAGTTATTTAATATTTAAGGATATTTGCTTTATTTAGTATTATGGTGATGGGTTTGTTTTTTATTTTAGTGTGCATTTTTGTAAATAGTTGATTAAAATAATATTTTTGGTTAAAAAAAAACTGTGCCACTGTATTGTACTGCAGAAGGAAACTATTGCTGTGGACAGTTTGGGTGATATTTCAGAGTAGTACAACCATGTGTAAAAAGCACAAGAACCCCAATACATCCAAGAATGAACCAAGGGTACAAAAACATTCTTGCAAATGGATTATGGCAAGTTAGTTATATACCTTACTGTGTCCACCTATCACTTGCCACTTCTTGACCTGACCCCTCCCATCACCTCTCTCTTCCAAATACTTTCCCCCCAACCCTGTCAGTTTGAAGAAGGGTCCAGGCCCAAAACATAGTCTGCCCATTTCCCTCCACTGATGCTGCTCAGTTTTGTCTTTTGTTTCCATTCCTGTTGAAATTTATTTTTCATTTTATCCGGTGCTTACCCATTCTATAAATTCTATAAACTCTTCACGCTAAACATGCGTTAAGCTTCTGAAATATACATCATCAGTCGAAGGGATTTGTATCAATGCATCAAACCCTTCTATTTGGACAAATGGAATAACATAAACTATTCTTTATGTACAAAAAATTACACTCACAAAGGGCAGGAACAACTCAACAGGGTCAGGCAGCATCTGTGGAGAAGATGGAAGTTGCCTGAAAGGCTGACTCACTCCATCACCTTTAATGTTTTTCCATTTGGTAAACCAGCATCTGCAGTTCCTTGTGTCTCTGATTAGCAGCATATTCAAGGATGAGTTGCATGCCAGCCATTCCCTCTTCTCCCCTCTCCCATCGGGCAAAAAGTATCGAATTGTGTAAACATACACCTCCAGATTCAGTGACAGTTTCTTCCCAGCTGTTATCAGGCAACTGAACCAACCTACCACAACTAGAGAGCAGTGCTCAACTACTATCCACCTCATTGGGGACCCCCGGACTATCTTTGATCGGACTTTACGGGCTTTACCTTGCACTAAAAGTTATTCCCTTATCATGTGTCTGCACACTGTGAGTGACTCGATTGTAACCATGTATTGTCTTTCCGCTGGCTGGTTAGCATACAACAAAAGCGACAAAAGCAACAGAAGCTTTTCACTGTACCTCAGTACAAGTGACCATAAACTAAACCTTCAGTCTGAAGAAGAGTCTCGACCCGAAAAGTCACCCATTCCTTCTCTCCTGAGATGCTGCCTGACCTGCTGAGTTACTCCAGCATTTTGTGAATAAATACCTTCGATTTGTACCAGCATCTGCAGTTATTTTCTTATATAAACTAAACTGAAAACTATTCTTCATATACCAATGCCTGCACCATCGCTTT
Source organism: Rhinoraja longicauda (assembly GCF_053455715.1). Lineage (NCBI taxonomy): Eukaryota > Metazoa > Chordata > Chondrichthyes > Rajiformes > Arhynchobatidae > Rhinoraja > Rhinoraja longicauda. The sequence goes on along the minus strand of NC_135980.1, from coordinate 21,719,820 downwards.
TTTGGTTGTTAACTGTTCGGCACAAGATTGCCGAAATACCACGTTTTTCCTTGTAGTACTTATGAGGAACTCACTTGGAATTTAAGGGAATTTGATTCCACCGAAAGGTTTTAGATTCAAATCCGGGAACTTCAGTTCAAAATCTAGGCAGACATCAAGGTATTGGGAACATGTTGCATTATTGTTGGTGCTGTCTTTTCAATGAAGTGTAAAACTAGATATAACTCAATAGCACTAAAACAAATAGTTAGATCGGTAACAAGTTTGATTGATTCATTGATTGAAAGATACAGCATGGAAACAGGCCCTTCGGCTAATGGAGTCCACGCCAACTATCGATCACCCGTTCGAACTAATGAAAATGGATGATCGGCAGTCAGTGTGGACTTCCACACAGCATCTCTCAACAAAACTAAACTTTCGGGTCAGGACCCTTTTTATTTAGTTTAGTTTAGTTCAGAGATACAGCGCAGAAGCAGGCCCTTCGGCCCACCGAGTCTGCGCTGACCAGTGATCACCCCACAAACTAACACTATCCTACGCACACTCGGGGGAATTTACAATGATGGTAAGCCAATTAGCCTACAAACCTGTACGTCTTTGGAGGAAAGCGGGACACTCGGAGAAAACCTATGCAGGTCACGGGGAGAACGTACAAACACCGTACAGACAGCACTTGTAGTCAAGATCGAACTCGGGCTCTGGCGCTGTAAGGCAGCAACTCTACCGTTGCGCCACCATGCCGCTCAATCTTCTACAATGTGAAGGTGCTGCACTGTAAGGAGTTTGTACGTTCTCCCCGTGACCTGCGTGGGTTTACTCCGAGATCTTCGGTTTCCTCCCACACTCCAAAGACGTACAGGTATGTAGGTTAATTGGCTGGGTAAAATGTAAAAATTGTCCCTAGTGGGTGTAGGATAGTGTTAATGTATGGGGATCACTGGGCGGCACGGACTTGGAGGGCCGAAAAGGCCTGTTTCCGGCTGTATGTATATGATATGACCCGAAACATGGCCCATCTACGTCATCCACAGATGCTGCCTGGCCCGCTGAGTTACTCCAGCACCTTAACTTTTTTTTTAATGCAAAAGTTCTTGGTTTGTTAATTAAACAAATGCTACTGTTCTGCATGTCTGCAGGAACAATTTATATCATTATTTCTTGGTTTGAAGGCTTGTTGAAGGCAATGCAAGCTGTTGTTCATAAATACTTTATGTAAAAATACGTAATTTAATGCATTCAATTTTTCATGCTGCTTTTGAAATTAAGCACACTCAAGGTCACCTGGTGCTGCAGTCTCTGCTAGTACTACTTCTGGATGTATCCTGCAGCAAGTTAAAGGCTCGAACATCATCGGAGATCAGGAGTCTTTGGGCACTGTGCACTTCACAGTTCTACTGGGAATAAAATTTTATTACAAATTGATTTTTGTTCCTGCCGAATATGAACTGCTCATTTCTGACTTCTCCTGGGCAATAAGGATTAAGCATTCATTTCCAGTTATTACTACGGAAAAACAAAGTCCTGACTCCATTTATCTGCATTAAGTTGAAAGTAATTTATTTTCAAATGCAACAAAATATCTCACATGTTGAATTTGTTGAAGAAATGTTGCCCATGTCTACAGTGCAGATTCAACAGTGCTTTGTAGATAATGAATCTTTCAGATGTCCAATCTGTGCCCAAATAACACATTGCTGCCAATTTATTGAAAAAGGATATTGGGAACCAATGACTGATGTGAAAGTAAGAAACCGAACAGGAAGAAGCAACAAGGATCTTTGAACATGTCCTGATATTCACTTAAAAGCCAAGAGTCAAGAGTGTTTAATTATCTTGTGTACCACGGTGGTAGGGGCGGCATGGTGTTGCAGTGGTAGAGTTGCTGCCTTACAGCTCCAGGGACCCGGGTTCGATCCCAACTACGGGTGCTGTCTGTGCGGAGTTTGTACGTTCTCCCCGTGACCTGCGTGTGTTTTAGAAACATAGAAACATAGAAAATAGGTGCAAGAGTAGGCCATTCGGCCCTTCGAGCCTGCACCGCCATTCAATATGATCATGGCTGATCATCCAGCTCAGTAACCTGTACCTGCCTTCTCTCCATACCCCCTGATCCCTTTAGCCACAAGGGCCACATCTAACTCCCTCTTAAATATAGCCAATGAACTGGCCTCAACTACCTTCTGTGGCAGAGAATTCCACAGACTCACCACTCTCTGTGTGAAGGAATGTTTTCTCATCTCGGTCCTAAAAGACTTCCCCCTTATCCTTAAGCTGTGACCCCTGGTTCTGGACTTCCCCAACATCGGGAACAATCTTCCAGCATCTAGCCTCTCCAACCCCTTAAGAATTTTATATGTTTCTATAAGATCCCCCCTCAGTCTTCTAAATTCCAGCGAGTATAAGCCTAGTCTATCCAATCTTTCTTCATATGAATGTCCTGCCATCCCAGTTCTCCGAGTTCTCTGGTTTCCTCTCACACTCCAAAGACATACTACAGGTTTGTAGGGTAATTGGCTTGGTATAAATGTAAATTGTCCCTAGTGTTAGTGTGTGGGTATCGCTGGTCGGTGCGGTCTCGGTGGACCGAAGGGCCTGTTTCTGTGCTGTATCTCTAAACTAAACTAAACTAAACTAAACTACCAGTATTGGAACAGTGAAATTCTACTTGCAACAGCCTAACAGGCTGGTAAATACAATACACATGGATGATACGTAACAAACAAAAATTGTATAAACTAATAACCCCGATAATAGTGCAAAAATACCCTCAAAGTCCTTAGTGCAACCAAAGACAATCCATACTTCATGTGTATGAGGGAACTGCAGATGCTGGTTTAAACCAAAGATAGACACAAAATGCTGGAGTAACTCAGCGGGATAGGCAGCATCTCTGGAGAGAAGGAATGGGTGACGTTTCGGGTCGAGACCCTTCTTCAGACCGACATCAGGGGGGAGGAAGATACATAGATAAGGAAGTGTGAAGGTGTGAAAACAGGGCAAAGGGAATGGAGATCAAAATGGAGAATAGATCGTTGTTAGCTGGGAGAAGGTAACAACAAAGCAAACAGAGATAAAATGCAGTCGGAGACAGTAAGACTGGTCGGAGAACTGGGAAGAGGGAGGGGATGGGGAGAGAGGGAAAGCAATGGTTACTTGAAGTTAGAGAAGTCAATTCAGCCATGACTGAATGAAGGAGTAGACTTGATGGGCCGAATGGCTGAATTTTGCTCCGATCACTTATGATCTTATGATCTTATGAAATGTCGATGACTAGAGGGCTAGCTTTAAGGTGAGAGGGGCAAAGTTTAAAGGAGCTGTGCAGTGCAAGTTTTTATACTGAGGGAGGTGTTTACATAAAGCGCACTGCCTGGGGTGGAGGTGGAGGAGGAAACGATAGTGGCATTTAAGAGACTTTTAGATAGACACACGTATATACAGGGGATGGTTGGATGTGGATCATGTGCAGATAGATGAGATTAGTTTATCCTGGCATCATGTTCAGTGCAGATATTGTGGGTGAAAGAGCCTGTCCCATTCCTGTACTTTTCTATGTTGTATAATAATAATAATAATAATAAACATTTATTTTATATAGCGCTTTTCCAAGTGCTCAAAGACGCTTTACAAAAACAGTCATGACATAAAAACAAACAGACGAACTATCCTGACGGAAAAGCGGCGAACAAACAGCGCCAGCGTCCTCTCACGTCAGGGTCCGGCAGTAGACAATAAAGAACACAAGACACACAATTACAATTGTCCTCAATTACAATTTTAACACAAACAGCCATCACAGTGATTGCTCCAGGCACACCCTCACTGTGATGGAAGGCAAAGAAAAGTCTTATCTCCTCCTCATTCTTCTCCCATGGTGCCACGAGGCGATCGAGGCTCCCGACTTTTGAAGCCCCCACCGGGCGATGGAAAGTCCCAGGGCCGAGCCGAGCAGGCCGATGAAGGTCCTGAGCCCCCACCGGGCGATGGAAAGTGCCGCGGCCAGGCCACGCAGGGCGATGAAGGGCCTGCGAGCGGGTCGATCAAACCTCGCGCTCCGGGGCGGTCGAAGCTGCTACGGCTGGAGCTCCCGAAAGCCGGTCGCCAGCCAGGGACCTGCGAACTCCCGATGTTGCGGTCTGCAGGGCCCACGGCTGAAGCCTCCGAGATGGTAAGTCCAGGCCCTGCGATCGGAGTCTTCAAGGTCGATCCCAGCTGGAGGCCGCCAACTCCACGGTGTTAGGCCTTAGCGCGAACGGAGATACGACACGGTAAAGGTCGCATCTCCGTTGAGGAGGAGATTAGAAAAAAAAGGTTTCCCCCACCCCCCCACCACCCCCCACATAAACAGAGTTAAAAATAGATCAGAACGTACATTTAAACGATGACAATAGACAAAACAAAAAAAAAGACAGAGAGACTGCCGGTGAGCCGCAGCTGTAGAACACAGCCACGCCCCCACTCGTATGTTCTGTGAATATATTCAACAAGTGAGTAATTACAGAGTTCAATGCACTTTTCAATGCTCGGCAATATCACTGAGCAAAACTCTGCATGAAAGTAACTTTGCACCAGGTGGATATATTGATATTTTCAATAGTAAGTATGTTTTGTTGCATAGCAAATATGAAATATTTCATTCCTTTACTTTAGAGGTACAGCATGGAAACACGCCCTTCAGCCCACCAAGTCCGCGTCGACCAGCGACCACCCCGTACACTAGCATTATCCGACACACTGGGAACAACTTATAATTTTACAATTTTTATTGAAGCCAATTAACCTACAAACTGGAGCACCTGGAAAAAACCCACGCAGTCACAGGGAGAATGTACAAACTCCGTACGGCCAGCACCCGTGGTCAGGATCGAACCCAGGATGTCTGGGGCTGTAAGGCAGCAGCTCTAAAAGAATGCGCCTCAGACCTTCTTTAAACTTTGTCCCTCTCACCTTAAAGCTCTGCCCCCTAGTATTTGACATTTCCACCCTGTGGAAAATCTCACACCAAGATTATTAAGGGGTTGGACACGTTAGAGGCAGGAAACATGTTCCCAATGTTGGGGGAGTCCAGAACCAGGGGCCACACAGTTTAAGAATAAGGGGTAGGCCATTTAGAACGGAGATGAGGAAAAAAAATTTCACTCAGAGAGTTGTAAATCTGTGGAATTCTCTGCCTCAGAAGGCAGTGGAGGCCAGTTCTCTGAATGCATTCAAGAGAGAACGATAGAGCTCTTAAGGATAGAGGAGTCAGGGGGTATGGGGAGAAGGCAGGAACAGGGTACTGATTGAGAATGATCAGCCATGATCACATTGAATGGTGGTGCTGGCTCGAAGGGCCGAATGGCCTACCCCTGCACCAATTGACTATTGACTATTGTCTATCCCGAGTTAGAAATATATCACTGGTTACTCATCATCATTGGTTCTAAAACCTGAAACTCCATGTCCCCCACCAGAGAGGGTGTAAAAAAGGAGATAAAATGCTGGAGTAACTCAATGGGTCAGACAGCATCGCTGGAAGACACAGATAGGTAACTATCCTCATGGATAAGGATCCTTCCTCCTGGTGTGAAATGTCTTGGTTACACCAAAGACTTTGGGCTTTTTTGCACTAGTATCGGGGTTATTAATTTATTGAATTTTATTTGTGTTTATTCCATGTTGTCCGTGAGCATTGTGTTTTAAGACCTGTTAAGCTGCTGCAAGTAAGAATTTAATTGTGCCATTGTCGGCACATATGATAACTAAACACTCTTGAGTCTTGACACTCGGGTCTTCCAGAGATGCTGCCTGGCCCACTGAATCTGAAGAAGGGTCTCGACCCAAAACATCTCACCCATTCCTTCTCTCCAGAGATGCTGCCTGTCCCGCTGAGTTACTCCAGCGTTTTGTGTCCACCTTCTACTGAGTTACTCCATAAGTTCATAAGTTCATAGGAGCGGAATTAGGCCATTCAGCCCATCAAGCCTACTTCGCCATTGCATCATGGCTGATCTATCTCTCCCTCTCAACCCCATTTTCCTGCCTTCTCCCCATGACCCCTGTCACCCATACTAATCAAGAATCTATCAATCTCCGCCTTAAAAATATCTATTAACTTGGCCTCCACAGCTGTCTGTGGCAATGAATTCCACAGAGTCACCACCCTCTAACTAAAGAAATTCCTCTCATCTCATTTCTAAAGGTACATCCTTTTATTCTGAGACTACGGCCTGTGGTCCTGGACTCTCCCACTGGTGGAAACATTCTCTTCACATTCACTCTATCCAGGCCTTTCATTATTCGATAGTGAAACCCCTCACCCACCCCCCCCCCTCCCCCCCACCTCCCCCCACCATCTTTCTAAACTCCACGAGTACAGGCCCAGTGACGTCAATCTCTCGTCAAATGTTAATCCAATCATTGCTAGGATCATTCTTGTAAGAGCATACTCCAGTACTTTTATTCTTTTTTTCTGTAAACCGTCACATGCACTTCCTTGTGTCTCCCGCATGGGTTTACCTACACCAGAAAGGTTGCAGCAGTTCAAAAATTGTTTCAAGGTCAATAAATGCCTTTTTTCATGTCCACGTCCCAATCTTAAACATAAATGTAAAAATAATAACGAGGTTTTTGGTTATTTTGACAACTGACGTTACGTGCACAGCACGTTTAAGGCATGAAAAATAAAGACCGAAGTTAACTCTAAAATGCATCACGATGTCAATGCAAAAGAAAATGGGGTGGAGCATAGCTGAGAATGTGAAGTGCACCCACAAGTTGTGGAGTAAGAGTTAATGTTGATATCAACAGAGTTACTTGAATCAAAAAGGATATCATCTAAAACATCAAGGTATTAATGCAAAATGGACCTTTCAATATCTGATATTATAAATGGAAAGGTTTCTGAAGTGAGAAGAATTCGCAATACAATCTAACATAAATGCCAGAGTATTTAACCAAAATGCCATTTATCAGTTTTATCTTTGTATTGGTTGCGAGTAATTTCAAACCATGAGCATCGCAGACCGCACTGACCCGCTCTTCAAAATGTTACCTTGGTCAATAATCTATTAATTCTGACCTTATTTGACATCATTAGCTTCTTGGTAAATCGAATGTCTTAAGTGAGAAAAATAGAAAAAAATGTATTACCGCGAGAGGCATGTGATGGAACATTGCGAGCGGCTTTGATGATGGACTGAAGTGCCAAAAAGACTTATCAAGAGCAATGAGGCATTACTCGTTAATTGAAATGACTTACGCCCACTCCTGCGGAAGTTATTCACCACTTAACATGCTGCATAAAGTCAAACAACGTTTCGCCCATGATGAGATGATGTGCTTTTACTCTGGATTGCAAATAATTATAAAGAAAGGCTGTCAGATCTCAGACTGACAGGCTATAATGAAACAAACTGCATGAGACCGAACAGAACATAGAACATAAAACAGCATTGGGCGGCACGGTGGCACAGCGGCAGAGTTGCTGCCTTACAGCGCCCGAGACCCGGGTTCGATCCTGAACACTGGTGCTTGTCTGTACGGAGTTTGTACGTTCTCCCCGTGTTCTGCGTGGGTTTTCTCTGGGATCTTCGGTTTCCTCCCACACTCCAAAGACGTACAGGTTTGTATGTTAATTGGCGTGGTATAATTGTAAAATTGTCCCCAGTGTGTGTAGATTAGTGTTAATGTGGGGGTGTGGGAATCGCTGGTTTGCGCGGTCTCAGTGGGCTGAAGGGCCTGCTTCCACACTGTATCTTTAAACTAAACTAAACTAAAAAAATACAGCCCATAAACAGGCCACAATGTCTGTGCCATACCTGATGCCATGATAAACTAATCTCATCTACCTGCAAGTGATCCATATCCCTCCATTCCCTGCATTACTATATACTTATCTAAAAGCCTCAAGTTCCACTATTGTGGTGCCTCCACCACCAACCCCGGCAGCACATTCCAGGCACCCACCACATGTATGGGCAGCAAGGTGGCGCGGCGGTAGAGTTGCTGCCTTACAGCGCTTATAGCGCCAGAGACCCGGGTTCGATCCCGACTACGGGAGCTGTCTGTACAGAGTTTGCACGTTCTCCCCGTGACCGCTTGGGTTTTCTCCGAGATCTTCGGTTTCTTCCCACACTCCAAAGACGTGCAGGTTTGTAGGTTAATTGGCTTGGGTTTGTACGCTTGGTATAAGTGTAAATTGTCCCAAGCATGTGTAGGCTTGTGTTAATGTGTGGGGATCGCTGGTTGGTGCAGACTCGATGAGCTGAAGGGCCTGTTTCCGCGCTGTATCTCTAAACTAAATATATGACTTGTTTTCAACGATTAAAATACTGCTGCCCAGTCACATTTGAAGAATGGGAAATCCTGACTGGATCATCAGAGACACAGTGGAGCAGCTGGTAGAGGCGCTGCCTCACCGCGCCTGAGACGCGAGTTCGATCCTGACCTTGGGTACTGTCTGTGTGGAGTTTGCACCTGTGACTGTGTTGGTTTCTTCCTGGTGCTCCAGTTTCCTCTAACATCCTGAAGCCGCATGGGTTTGTAGGTTAATTGGCTTCTGTAAATTGCCTCTGGCGTGTAGGTGAGTGGAAAGTGGAACTAGTGGGACCGGTCGTGCGATGGTCAGTGTGGACTCGGGGGGGCGGCCGAAGGGCTTGTTTCCATGCTAAACTAAACGAAATATGTTCCTGATGAATCTCAGTCTTGCACAGATAATGTTCTAATTTGTGTCTTCAAACTCCAGCTGCTGGCAGCTGTCTCCTGTTGTCGATGTGAGTGAACTGGGTCTTTTTGTAGAACGTAAATGAGATAAACAGAAATCTATTTAAAGGTAGCAGGGTGGGATGGAAGGCGAGTGGCACGGTGGCGCAGAGCTAGAGTTGCCGCCTTACAGCGACCCGGGTTTGATCCTGACTATGGGTTCTGTCTGTACAGAGTTTGTACGTTCTCCCCTTGACCGAATGGTGTCAAGTTAGGAGGAGGGGGAGTTCAACGAGATCTGGGTGTCCTAGTGCATCAGTCAATGAAAGGAAGCATGCAGGTACAGCAGGCAGTGAAGAAAGCCAATGGAATGTTGGCCTTTGTAACAAGAGGAGTTGAGTATAGGAGCAAAGAGGTCCTTCTACAGTTGTACCGGGCCCTGGTGAGACCGCACCTGGAGTACTGTGTGCAGTTTTGGTCTCCAAATTTGAGGAAGGATATTCTTGCTATGGAGGGAGTGCAGCGTAGGTTCACTAGGTTAATTCCCAGAATGGCGGGACTGTCGTATGTTGAAAGGCTGGAGCGATTGGGCTTGTATACACTGGAATTTAGAAGGATGAGGGGGGATCTTATTGAAACATATAAGATAATTAGGGGATTGGACACATTAGAGGCAGGAAACATGTTCCCAATGTTGGGGGAGTCCAGAACAAGGGGCCACAGTTTAAGAATAAGGGGTAGGCCATTTAGAACGGAGATGAGGAAGAACTTTTTCAGTCAGAGAGTGGTGAAGGTGTGGAATTCTCTGCCTCAGAAGGCAGTGGAGGCCAGTTCGTTGGATGCTTTCAAGAGAGAGCTGGATAGAGCTCTTAAGGATAGCGGAGTGAGGGGTATGGGGAGAAGGCAGGAACGGGGTACTGAGAGCGATCAGCCATGATCGCATTGAATGGCGGTGCTGGCTCGAAGGGCTGAATGGCCTACTCCTGCACCTATTGTCTATTGTCTATTGTCTATTGACCGCGTGGGTTTTCCCCGGGAGCTCCGGTTTCCTCCCACACTCCACAGATGTGCAGGTTGTAGGTTCATTGGCTTCAGTAAAAATCGTGAATTGTCCCCAGTGTGTAGGATAGTGTCAATGTATGGGGATTGCTGGTTGGCGCGGGCTCGGTGGGCCAGAGGGCCTGTTTCCGCGCTGTATCGCTAATCGAATTGGGCAGAAATAAGACATCTGATTTCCTGGCACACCAAAGAATAATTTTGCTACCGGAAACATGTAGCTTAATTTATTATTGTGAACAGTATAGCAGATCTCATAGATTCCAGGCGGCTGAAATCCAATCTAATTGAGAAGGAATAGGGAACCTCTCTGATGGATTGAAAGAACTCAGTGAGAGGAGCAATCAGGAGAGATGTTGACGTATTACCTCAATAGCAAAAGAAGACACATTGTTGGTAGACACTTTGGTGTTGCTGCTTCCTCAAGCTAATGATGGGGAGAGTTACCAACACACATCCTTTGTTGTTACAGCCATTGCCATTAATAATATATCAAACACCATACCCCAAGGTATGATCAGCTCTTAACGGTACACTAACCCTCATATCCTCAGCCGGCTGAGGAAATTAGGCACGTCTCCAATGACTCTCACAAATTCCATCGATGCACCGTAGAAGGCATACTGTTGGGTTGCTTCACAGCTGAGCTTGGGCGATGGTTCGGCTCAAAGACTGCAGGGAATTGCAGAATTATGGATGTAGCCCGGCCCATCGTTCTGACCACTCTCCCAACCATTGACTTCATCTACACTTCACACTACCTCAGAAAGGAGGCCAACAGAATCACACGGATACCATATTCTCCACAGATGTTGCCTGATCCGGTGAGTTAATCCAGCAGGTAGACCCAAAATGCTGGAGTAACTCAGCGGGACAGGCAGTATCTAAAAAGTGAAGGAATGGATGACGTTTCGGGTCGAGACCCTTCTTCAGACAGTCTGAGGTCTGAAGAAGGGTCTCGACCCGAAACGTCACCATTTTCCTTCTCTCCAGAGAAGCTGCCTGTCCCGCTGAGCTACTCCAGCGTCTATTTTCAATGTAAACCTGCATCTGCAGTTCCTTCCTATTCACGAGTTACTCCAGCACTTCGTTATTTATTTTCCAAACCTATAAATTATGAAGGGGGTCAATAATCGAATTAACAAGCTGTAAATGAACAATTCAAGAGTATAGAAAATGATGAAAAGTTGAGAATGACGTTTGACCACCACGTCATCTTAATCAGGCTGCTAAGGTCATAGAAACATACATAGAAACGTAGAAAATAGGTGCAGGAGGAGGCCATGCGGCCCTTCGAGCCAGCACCGCCATTCATTGTGATCATGGCTGATCGTCCCCAATCGATGTGGTCAACATGGACTTGGTTGAGCCACAGGGTTTGTTTCAGTGCTGCATGACTCAATGATTCCATGATCCAGAGAATGGACCATCCTGTTTGGAAGGGAATAACAAACGGGGAAAAAATGACCAAAGTCTGAATTTCTGAAGTCAGAGCATAGAGAACAATAAGGAACTTCCATAAATCAACTAACATTCAGAGAAGGAAATTTCAAACAGTAAATGGAGAGAAATCTGCGTTGGTTTCCATTGTGATGCAGGTGCCCAACTGTGCACAGTAGCGGCATTGTTCTTGCCTCTGTACCTCTGGTACCACTGTAAGCAATTTCTTCCCTTTATCATGTTTCTGCACACTGTGGATGACTCGATTGTAATCATGTTGTGACTGGTCCTTGATTATGCTGGTGGCCTTGCCAAGGCACCGTGATGTGTAGATGAGGTCCATGGAAGGGAGGTTGGCGTGGACACGGTGGGCTGAAGGGCTTGTTTCTGAGCTGTATCTCTAAACTAAGCTAAACTGCTGTCCAACCTAGCCTGGCCAACCTGTCCTCAGTTGGTTCTCTCCATTAATTTTAAGGGAGAATCTTATTAGTGTTGTCAACATTACGGGCAGAATTTTGAATGGATATTCCCAGCCACTAAAACAAAAAATACTCTATCACCTACTCCCAATTCCTCCGTCTACACCGCATCTGCGCCCAGGATGAGATTTTCCATACTAGATCATCGGAGATGTCCTCATTCTTTAGGAAATGGGGCTTCCCCTCTTCCATTATAGATGAGGCTCTCACTAGGGTCTCCTCGATATCCCGCAGCTCTGATCTTGCTCCCCCTCCCCCCATTCGTAACAAGGACAGAATCCCCCTTGTCCTCACCTTCCACCCCATCAGCCGTCGCATACAGCATATAATCCTCCAACACTTTCGCCACCTCCAACGGGATCCCACTACTGGCCACATCGTCCCAACTCCACCCCTTTCTGCTTTCCACAGAGACCGTTCCCTCCGCAACTCCCTGGTCAACTCGACCCTTCCCACACAAACTACCCCCTCCCCAGGTATTTTCCCCTGCAGCTGCAGGAGATGCAACACATGTCCCTTTACCTCCCCCCTCGACTCCATCCAAGGGCCCTGACAGTCTTTCCAGGTGAGGGAGAGATTCACTTGCACCTCTTCCAACCTCATTTACTGTATCTGCTGTTCCAGGTGTCAACTTCTCTACATCGGCGAAACCAAGCGAAGGCTCAGCGATCATTCTGCTGAACACCTCCGCTCAGTCCGTCTTAACCTACCTGATCTCCTGGTGACTCAGCACTTTAACTCCCCCACCCATTCCTAATGTGACCTTTCTGTCCTGGGCCTCCTCCATTGTCAGAGTGAGGCCCAGTGCAAATTGGAGGATCAGCACCTCATATTTCTCTTGGGTAGTTTACACGCCAGCGGTATGAACATTGACTTCTCTAACTTCAGATAGCCCTTGCTTTCCCTCTCTCTCCATCCCCACCCCCTTCCCAGTTCTCCCACCAGTCTTACTGTCTCCGACTACATTCTATCTCTGTCCCGCCCACTCCCCTGACATCAGTCTGAAGAAGGGTCTCGACCCGAAACATCACTCATTCCTTCTCTCCAGAGATGATGTCTGTCCCGCTGAGTGTCTACCTTCGATTTAAATCGGCATCTGCAGTTCTTTCCTACAGCCTAAAACCCTGGATCAGAATGCAAATATCGTCCAGACTCAAGAGAGGTTAATTGTTCCATACATCCTTCCACCACCAAATCAATGAAATTCTTACCTGCTACAGCTTTCCAGCCACATTAACCAAATAACAGACACCAAATAAGTTCATAAGGTCATTAGTGATAGGAGCAGAATTAGGCCATTCGGCCCATCAAGTCTACTCCACCATTCAATCATGGCTGATTTATCTTTCCCTCCTAACCCCATTCTCCTCCCCAGAACGCCTGACACCCTTACTAATTAAGAATCTATCTATCTCTGCCTTAAAAATATCCATTGACTTGACCTTCACAGCCTTCTGTGGTTAAGAATTCCACAGATTCACCACCCTCTGACTAAATAAATTCTCCTTCATCTCCTTCCTAAAGGATCGTCTTTTAATTCTGAGGCTCTGACCTCTGGTTCTACACTCCAGTGGAAACATTCTCTCCACATCCACTCTATCCAAGCCATTCGCTATTCGGTAAGTTTCAATGAGGTCCCCCTCATAACTGTTAAACTCCAGCGAGTGCAGGCCCAGTGCTGGCAAACGCTCATCATACGTTAACCCACACATTCCTGTTTGTAAATAAATATACAATAAACAGTAATACAACAAAGTATCAGTTATATTGGTCAACCAGATCATAATAGCGCACGCCAAAATATGTAGTGCGACCTTGTGTAAAGTTCACAGTAGTTTGTTGCTGAGGTGGGGTTGTGGTTTGGGTTGTGCAGGGTGGCTCAAGAGCCTGCTGATTGAAGGGAAGAAGTTGTTCTTGAACTTGGAGGTAGCAGTTTTCAGGCCCCTGTACCTTCTTCCCGATGGTAGCAGTGAGATGAGAGCGTGGCCAGGGTGGTGTGGGACGTCGGTGTCATTAGCTGCCTTATCAAGGCAGCACCTCCTGTCGATCCCTTCGATGTTGGGGAAGCCAATACCCATGATGGACAAGATTTACATTTATCTCTTTACAAAATTTAATTACATTTCCGAAGAAGATTGTGCATTATAATGCAATAAATTTCATTACAAAAAGATACAAGGTATATGATGATAAATAAAATATTGATTACATTTTAAAGCTATTTGATAATTAGAGCAATCTTCGCGAAGGTGCAGTTTATTGGGGAGGACTAATCAAAAATTGATTCTTAGAAAGGGGACCAAAATCACATTAGAAATGTTATTCTTAACAAATATTTAAAAGAAAACTGAAAAAAATGTTGTTTCTTATAAGAAAAATGGTCCCACATCCTCATGGGCCTCTGTGGTAAATGTGAAAACCTTCATTCCAATCCTATTCTATAGTTCCACCACAGTTACTTAACATATGAAGTCATGAAGGTGTCTCCCAAAATGAATCCAATTAATTAAATTTCTCAATCATAGAGTCAGAGTGATCCAGTGTGGAAACAGGCCCTTCGACTCAACTTGCCCACCCTGTCCCAGCTCCACATGTCCCAGCTACATTAGTCCCACCTGCCAGCATTTGGTCTATAGCCCTCCGAACCTGTCCTATCCATGTCCCTGTCCAACTGTTTCTTATATACTGGGATAGTCCCTGCCTCAACTACCACCTTGGCAGCTTGTTCCATACACCCACCATTGTTTGTGTGAAAAAGTTAACCCTCAGCTTCCTATTAAACCTTTTCCCCTTCAACTTAAACCTATGTTCTTTGGTTCTCGATTCACCTACTCTGGGCAAGAGACTTCTGTGCATATACCCGATCTGTTCCTTTCATGATCTTATACACCTCTATAAGATCACCCCTCATCCTCCTGCACTCCAAGGAATAGAGACCCAGCCTACTCAACCTCTCCCCATAGCACAGACCCGCTAGTCCTGGCAACATCCTCGTAAATAATTTATGGAGTCAGGAAAGGCATTGTGCAGAGTTCCCCTACTGGCTCTCAAAGACTTCACATGCATAGCCAAGCATTTACTTGAGTTTCAAGATACAGCATGGAAACAGGCCCTTCAGCCCACCGACCATCGATCCCCCGTTCTCACTAGATCTATGATATCCCGCTTTCTCTTCCACGCCCTATATATGAAGAGCAATTTTACAGAAGTTACATCAGGAGATGTAGAATCAGTATGGATAGAAATGAGGAATTGTAAGGGTAAAAAGACCCTAATGGGAGTTATCTATAGGCCCCCAAACAGTAGCCTCGACATAGGGTGCAAGTTGAATCAAGAGCTAAAATTGGCATGTCGCAAATGTAATGCTCCGGTGGTTATGGGAGATTTCAACATGCAGGTAGACTGGGAAAATCAGGTTGGTACTGGACCCCAGGAAAGGGAGTTTGTGGAGCGCCTCCTTCTTAGAATTGCTTGTACTGGAGCCTACCAGGGAGAAGGCAATTCTGGATTTAGTGTAGTGTAATGAACCAGATCTGATAAGGGAACTCAAGGTAAAAGAGCCATTAGGAGGCAGTGATCATAATATGATAAGTTTTACTCTACAAATTGAGAGGGAGAAGGGAAAATCGGAAGTGTCAGTATTACAGTATAGCAAAGGGGATTACAGAGGCATGAGGCAGGAGGTGGCCAGATTTGACTGGAACGAGGCCCTTGCAGGGAAGATGGTGGAACAGCAATGGCAGGTATTCCTGGGAATAATGCAGAAGTTGCAGGATCAATTTATCCCAAAGAGGAGGAAAGATTCTAAGGGGAGTAAGAGGCACCCATGGCTGACAAGGGAAGTCAAGGACAGCATAAAAATAAAAGAGAAGAGGTATAACATAGCAAAGAAGAGTGGGAAGCCAGAGGATTGGGACTCTTTTAAAGAATAACAGAAGATAACTAAAAAGACAATACGGGGAGAAAAGATGAGGTACGAGGGTAATCTAGCCAATAATATAAAGGAGGACAGTAAAAGCTTTTTTAGGTATGTGAAGAGGAAAAAAATAGTCAAGGCAAATGTGGGTCCCTTGAAGACAGAAGCAGGGGAATTTATTATGGGGAACAAGGAAATGGCAGACGAGTTAAACCGTTACTTTGGATCTGTCTTCTCTAAGGAAGATACAAATAATCTCCCAGATGTTCTAGTGGCCGGAGAACCTGGGGTAATGGAGGAACGGAAGGAAATTCACATTAGGCAGGAAATGGTGTTGGGTAGACTGATGGGACTGAAGGCTGATAAATCCCCAGGGCCTGATGGTCTGCATCCCAGGGTACTTAAGGAGGTGGCTCTAGAAATTGTGGACGCATTGGTGATCATTTTCCAATGTTCTATAGATTCAGGATCAGTTCCTGTGGATTGGAGGGTAGCTAATGTTATCCCACTTTTTAAGAAAGGAGGGAGAGAGAAAACGGGAAATTATAGTCCAATTAGTCTGACATCAGTGGTGGGGAAGAGGCTGGAGTCAATTATAAAAGACGAAATTGTGGAGCATTTGGATCGCAGTAACAGGATCATTCCGAGTCAGCATGGATTTACGAAGGGGAAATCATGCTTGACTAATCTTTTGGAATTTTTTGAGGATGTAACTAGGAAAATTGACAGGGGAGAGCCGGTGGATGTGGTGTACCTTGACTTTCAGAAAGCCTTCGACAAGGTCCCACATAGGAGATTAGTGGGCAAAATTAGGGCACATGGTATTGGGGGTCGGGTACTGACATGGATAGAAAATTGGTTGGCAGACAGAAAACAAAGAGTGGGGATAAATGGGTCCCTTTCAGAATGGCAGGCAGTGACTAGTGGGGTACCGCAAGGCTCGGTACTGGGACCGCAGCTATTTACAATATATATTAATGACTTGGATGAAGGGATTAAAAGTACCATTTGCAGATGATACAAAGCTGGGTGGCAGTGTGAACTGTCAGGAAGATGCTATGAGGTTGCAGGGTGACTTGGACAGGTTGTGTGAGTGGGCAGATGCATGGCAGATGCAGTTTAATGTGGATAAGTGTGAGGGTATCCACTTTGGTGGTAAGAATAGGAAGGCATATTATTATCTGAATGGTGTCAATTTAGGAAAATGGGACATACAACGAGATCTGGGTGTCCTAGTGCATCAGTCACTGAAAGGAAGCATGCAGGTACAGCAGACAGTGAAGAAAGCCAATGGAATGTTGGCCTTCATAACAGTTGAGTATAGGAGCAAAGAGGTCCTTTTGCAGTTGTACAGGGCCCTAGTGAGACCGCACCTGGAGTACTGTGTGCAATTTTGGTCTCCAAATTTGAGGAAGGATATTCTTGCTATTGAGGGCATGCAGCGTAGGTTTACTAGGTTAATTCCCGGAATGGCGGGACTGTCATATGTTGAAAGACTGGAGCGACAAGGCTTGTATACACTGGGATTTAGAAGGATGAGAGGGGATCTTATCGAAACATATAAGATTATTAAGGGGTTGGACACGTTAGAGGCAGGAAACATGTTCCCAATGTTGGGGGAGTCCAGAACCAGGGGCCACAGTTTAAGAATAACGGGTAGGCCATTTAGAACGGATAGGAGGAAAAACCTTTTCAGTCAGAGAGTTGTAAATCTGTGGAATTCTCTGCCTCTGAATGCATTCAAGAGAGAGCTAGATAGAGCTCTTAAGGATAGCGGAGTCAGGGGGTATGGGGAGAAGGCAGGAACGGGGTACTAATTGAGAATGATCTGCCATGATCAGATTGAATGGTGGTGCTGGCTCGAAGGGCCGAATGGCCTACTCCTGCACCTATTGTCTATTGTCTAATTAACCTGCAAAACTGAATGACTTTGGGATGTGGCAGGAAACTGGAGCACAAGGAGAAAACCTTATTGGTAACAGTGAGATTGTGCAAACTCCACATGGGCAGCATCCGAGGTCAGGATCGAACCCAGGTCTTAGGGAGCAGCAGTTCTACCAGCTGTACCACGATGCCACTCTTTTGTCGCCTTGTAATGACTATGCTGGCAATCTAAGTTAACAGAGTGTGATCTGAAACCTTTCTGTTACACCCTGGTAAGATTAAGTGGATGTTTATTAGGAATATAGAGTGGATCTTGACCTTATATTAATCAGGAATCACTTCCTAGAACCCCAGACAGAAAGCCCAGCTATTCCAACTGATTGTCCTGTCGGAGTTTATTGGTCCAGGGCTGTGGTCAACCAAACAAAAACAGAAATGGAATGAAGATTCTATCAAGATTTTAAAAAAAATCAGAAATATTTAAAATCCCAAAAAAGGTAAGTAACTTTGAGCGGGTCAGCGATTGCCATTTGAGTGGGCAATTTTCTCTCATTTTTAACTAAAATATTAGACAAATAATTTGTAAAATTGGCAAAATTGTAATTAATTATTGGTGGAATATCATAGTAGAGATTGCACCCGACTCCATAGAAAACATATTTTCATACTTTAATCATAATTAATCACTTTTTAGTCACACTTTCACAAATACCTTTGTTTAATAGTCCCCTGGAGTCCTGCCTCTAAATGAGGTGTAAAAATCCAAGCCACAAAAAATAGCATGCGGCTCCAATCAATAGACTCCCACTGTGGCATCGATTAACAACAATAGTGTTCATTTATTAATTATGAAGCCAGATTTTGTGCATAAGGTGAAGATGGCTGATATATCTCCGTTTATGAATTACCATTTCCCATTAGAACAAAAAGGACGAACGACGTGCACTAGTAATACCACCTGAAAATCTGATAGAGATTTAAGCAAAGTGATGGCCACTTACTTTCTAATTGGTTACAGTTGTCACTGGGTTAACTGAAGTCTCGCTTCCATTGAATTCTTACTGCTTTATGTTCGGGTCTGGCGGGCTGGGCTACAGAATCCCATTAACGAGGTGACATGTTTCAGGGCACAGGTTCAAAATGCCATGAATTCTGGGATGCTTTTCGAACACATGTATTGGGTAGATAAAATACCTAGCTAGGCAAGAGAAACAGCAGACGCTAGAATCTGGAACAAGAAACAAACTGCCCAAGTTACTCAGCAAGTCAGGCCAGGCCGTGTCTGTTGGGGGAGGGTGGGGGAAGAATTGTCGACACTTCGGGTTAGGACCAGGTTAATGGAGAAGCTGGAGAGCCGGTATATTAAAATAAGTGAAGAAGGGGGTGAAACAGCGTCCTGTAGGTAACAACCCTCTCCGTCTCCAACCCCTTGCAGCGCCAGAGACCCAGGGGTGACCCTGAACACATGCGCTATCTTTACAGAGTTTGCATGTTCTCCCTGGGACCACGTGGGTTTTCTCCGGGCGCTCCGGTTTCCTCCACGATTCCAAAGACATGCAGGTTAATTGGCTTCT
The DNA here is from genome assembly GCF_053455715.1 of Rhinoraja longicauda. NCBI lineage: Eukaryota > Metazoa > Chordata > Chondrichthyes > Rajiformes > Arhynchobatidae > Rhinoraja > Rhinoraja longicauda. Next base: position 21,700,789 of record NC_135980.1, on the reverse strand, counting down.
GTAAATTGTCCCTAGAGTGTAGGATAGAACTGGTGTCAGTTCGTGATGGTTGGTCAGCATGGACTCGGTGGGCCAAAGGGCTTGTTTCCATGCAGTATCTCTAAAACTAAACTAACCTAAACTAATCTAAACTAAACTAAATCCTATTTTACCCCCGCCTCTCTTCCCCGTGCATCACCAGATTGCGCACTCACCCCTCCCATCCCTCTTCCCCTGCCCCTTCCATAAATATTCCTTCCTCTGTCTTCACGCATCTTCTATCCTTGTCCCCTTATCTCACACTTTTTGTCTTTTCATCTCTGGCCTTTATCCAGCCATTTGCCAATCATAAACAAACCGTCTCACTTATATCCACCTCTCACTTGCCAGGCTTTGTCCTGGTCCCATCCCTCTTCCAGCTTTCTGCTCTGCCCCCCACTCCCCAATCAACTGCAATCCGTCTGAAGAGAGTCCCGACCCCAAAATGTCACCTCCCCATATTCTCCAGAGATGCTGCCTGACCTGCTGAGTTACTCCAGCACGTTGTGGCATTTCTGGTGGGTGAATGAATGGACCGAGAAGGGATGACGGATGATGGAGACAGAGTTGAAGGGAAAGTGGGTGGGGGGGGGGGGGGGGGGGGGGGGGGTGGACTTGGAGAGTGATAAGGAGAGTGTTGAGTGAAGGATGAAGGCGGATTATGAGGGAGGATTATGGTGGGTGAAGTATTTAGGCTTATGCTTAGGTTTACTCTTGCCACAAGTACCGAGATACAGTGAAAAGCTCTGTGTTGCATGCTTTCCAAACAGGTCGGATAACACTGTACATAAATACAGTGAAGTAGGTTGATGGAACCAGGATGGGGAGGCAGATGACAATGGGTGATGAAGGACGGAGGGCGAGATGAAAAAGAAAACAAAAATGGCAGGAGCAGAGATGGATCACAGGGAGAGAGAGGAGGGAACACAGGAAGTCAGAGTTCCTTAAAATTGGAATATTCAATGCTCAAGCTATTGGGTTGAACGTTGCCCAGGATAGATCTTTTTTTTAGATTTTTAGATTTTAGAGATACAGCGCGGAAACACGCACTTCGACCTCCCACCGAGTCCGTGCCGCCCAGCGATCCCCGCACACTAACACTATCCTACACACACTAGGGACAATTTTTACATTTTACCCAGCCAATTAACCTACAAACCTGTACGTCTTTGGAGCGTGGAAGGAAACCGAAGATCTCGGAGAAACCCCACGCAGGTCACGGGGAGAACGTACAAACACCGTACAGACGGTGCCCGTAGTCAGGATCGAACCTAAGACTCAGGCGCTGCATTCGCTGTAAGGCAGCAACTCTACCGCTGCGCCACCGTGCCGCCGTACGAAAACAAGGAACATTGCCCAAGATATGTTATCCCACTTTCTCATCCACTCCCTACACTCCAGGGTCAATTTACAGAGGCCAATTAACCAACAAACCTGCACGTCTTTGGGATGCAGGAGGGGACTGGAGCACACGGTCATAGGGAGAACATGCAAACTACACACAGGCAGCACCCGAGGTCAGGATCGAACCAGGGTCTCTGGCGCTGTGAGGCAGCAGCTCTACCAGCTGCGTCATTGTGCTGCCCTATTGGAAACAGACCATTCAGACCACAGTGCCTGTGCCTGGCTAACCTAAGGGTTTGCTGAAGATAGACACAAAAGATGGACGCTGGAGTAAATCAGCAAGACAGGCGGCATCTCTGGAGAGAAGGAATAGGTGACTTTTCTTTAGACTGTCTTGACCCGAAACCTCACCTGTTCCTTCTCTCCAGAGGTGCTGCCTGGCCCGCTGAGTTACTCCAGCATTTTGTGTCTATCTTTGATTTAAACCAGCATCTGCAGTTCTTTTCTACACACTAGGGTTTACTGAAGTTAGTTTGGGAATACATTGAGGACCATGTCCAGAATGAAAATGATGGTGATGGGTGAAAGAAGTCGAGGGGCAAAGGGTCGAGCAATATCTGTCGGCAGTTCATCGAGTGTCCAGACCTGTGGATATGGCGATATTTACTCTTCCAAACTTTCCTTCCAAACCTCCTCTGACAGCGCTGTGTAATGAAAGGTAAATAATTCCACTGATGTTCTGCTTTATCGTGTTATTGGCTGCCTTCTTTGAGCAATGATCTATTATCGACAATTAACAATTAACTATTTTCTGACTTTAAACTTTATATTGAATGCGTCCTGCACATTAGACATTCCGCGAGAACTATCGCAAGTCAAACGAGTCAAGTTTAACATTATGCAGTAAATGCCATTTTATTTCACTTTAATCAATCCAATATCAAGTTTTCTTTTATGTAACAAAATTGACGTGTGATATTCAGAGAGCAAACTTTTATCCTGATCAATTTGTTCTGGGTGAGGATAATGTTTATTAAATATGCTTTTCATCTGGAAGCTGCAAGTAATCCTTGGTTTAGTGAACATCTGAAACTCTTCTGCCCTTTTAAGACTTTTTTTCCCCCTTGTTTCCTACCTTTTTAAAAAATTTATTTGTGGCATTTAAGGAATGCACAAAATGAGAGAGAGAGAATTGAACACATCTTTTTGTTGAAGTAGCAGGTAGGATTTCCTCCCATTCAGCTTAACTAGCGAAACAAAACTTGAAGATCTTCTTTACTCTAAACTTTAGTCTTTAGAGTTACAGTGTGGATCTGTATCTCTAAAAGCCCTCCGGCCCACTGAGTCCGCTCCGACCAGCGATCCCCGTACACAAGCACTATTCCACAGGCCAGGGGCACTTTACAATTTATACAGAAGCCAATTAACCTACAAACCTGTACGTCTTTGGAGTGTGGGAGGGAACCGGAGAAAACCCACGTGGTCACGGGGAGGACGTACAAACTCCGTACAGACAGCACCCATAGTCAGTGTTGAACCTGGGTCCCTGGTGCCTTAAGGCAGCAACTGCACCTCTTTATCGAATCAAATTTCTTTATTGTCATTGTAGTGGTGCATACAACGAAATTCAGGCGCACTGCCTGAGCAGAGCTCAAATGTACAAGATAAAAAATAACAATAAAATAACTGTAAAAGAGTGAGGAGAATAAAAGCTGTTCATTCACTTCATGCGCACACTGTGACACATACACACAGATTCACACACGCATACACAACATGCACACGCATGCACCCTCATCAGAATATAAGATATTGCACCTTGTCACAATATAAGATATTGCGCAGAATAGTATTATAAAAAGAAATATTATAAATGAATATATCAGTATTGCACAGAGGTAGGTATTGCACTGTATAAATATTGTCTATGGGGGATGTGCTTTCAGTGCAGACTTCAGTGTGGTGATGGCCTCAGGGTAGAAACTGTTTGTTAGTGTTTGATGGACCTGTGGCGCTTTGCTGAGGGCAGAAGGGCAAACAAGTGATGGGCGGGTGAGATGGGTCCTTCAGGATACAGGATGCCTTCCGAAGGCAACGGGATCTATTGTTGTCTTCCAGGGCAGGCAGGCGTGTGTTGGTGATCTTCTGGGGGCTGTGTTGAGGACTCTCTGCAGGGCCTTCTTGTCAGCCGCAGGACTGTTGCCAGACCACACCAGGATCCCATGTGTCAGGAGACTCTCGATGGAGCAGCGTTAGAAGGACACCAGCAGCTGTTGTGACAGGTTGACTTTCCTGCAAGTATGATGTTGTAGGGATCACTGAGACATGGCTACAAGAGGACCAGGGCTGGGAACTGAATATTCAGGGGTACACAACGTATAGAAAAGACAGACAGGTGGGCAGAGGGGGTGGGGTTGCTCTGAAGGTAAGGAATGATATTCATTCCCTTGCAAGGGGTGACAGAATCAGGAGATGTTGAATCAGTATGGATAGAAATGAGAAATTGTAAGGGTAAAAAGACCCTAATGGGAGTTATCTATAGGCCCCCAAACAGTAGCCTCGACATAGGGTGCAAGTTGAATCAGGAGATAAAATTGGCGTGTCAAAAATGTAATGCTACGGTGGTTATGGGAGATTTCAACATGCAGGTAGACTGGGAAAATCAGGTTGGAAATGGACCCCAGGAAAGAGAGTTTGTAGAGTGCCTTCGAGATGGATTCTTAGAACAGCTTGTACTGGAGCCTACCAGGGAGAAGGCAATTCTGGATTTAGTGTTGTGTAATGATCCTGATCTGATAAGGGGACTAGAGGTAAAAGAGCCATTAGGAGGCAGTGATCACAACATGATAAGTTTTACTCTGCAAATGGAAAGGCAGAAGGGAAAATCGGAAGTGTCGGTATTACAGTATAGCAAAGGGGATTACAGAGGTATGAGGCAGGAGCTGGCCAAAATTGATTGGAAGGAGGCCCTAGCAGGGAAGACGGTAGAACAGCAATGGCAGGTATTCCTGGGAATAATGCAGAGGTTGCAGGATCAATTTATTCCAAAGAGGTGGAAAGACTCTAAGGGGAGTAAGAGACACCTGTGGCTGACAAGGGAAGTCAGGGACAGCATAAAAATTAAGGAGAGGAAGTATAACATAGCAAAGAAGAGTGGGAAGACAGAGGATTGGGACTCTTTTAAAGAGCAACAAAAGTTAACTAAAAAGGCAATACGGGGAGAAAAGATGAGGTACGAGGGTAAACTAGCCAATAATATAAAGGAGGATAGCAAAAGTTTTTTTAGGTACGTGAAGAGGAAAAAAATAGTCAAGGCAAATGTGGGTCCCTTGAAGACAGAAGCTGGGGAATTTATTATGGGGAACAAAGAAATGGCAGACGAGTTAAACCGTTACTTTGGATCTGTCTTCACTGAGGAAGATACACACAATCTCCCAAATGTTCTAGGGGCCGGAGAACCTAGGGTGATGGAGGAACTGAAGGAAATCCACATTAGGCAGGAAATGGTTTTGGGTAGACTGATGGGACTGAAGGCTGATAAATCCCCAGGGCCTGATGGTCTGCATCCCAGAGTACTTAAGGAGGTGGCTCTAGAAATAGTGGAAGCATTGGAGATCATTTTTCAATGTTCTATAGATTCAGGATCAGTTCCTGTGGATTGGAGGATAGCAAATGTTATCCCACTTTTTAAGAAAGGAGGGAGAGAGAAAACGGGTAATTATAGACCAGTTAGTCTGACATCAGTGGTGGGGAAGATGCTGGAGTCAATTATAAAAGACAAAATTGCTGAGCATTTGGATAGCAGTAACGGGATCATTCCGAGTCAGCATGGATTTACGAAGGGGAAATCATGCTTGACAAATCTACTGGAATTTTTTGAGGATGTAACTAGGAAAATTGACAAGGGAGAGTCAGTGGATGTGGTGTACCTCGACTTTCAGAAAGCCTTCGACAAGGTCCCACATAGGAGATTAGTGGGCAAAATTAGGGCACATGGTATTGGGGGTAGGGTACTGACATGGATAGAAAATTGGTTGACAGACAGAAAGCAAAGAGTGGGGATAAATGGGTCCCTTTCGGAATGGCAGGCAGTGACCAGTGGGGTACCGCAAGGTTCGGTGCTGGGACCCCAGCTATTTACGATATACATTAATGACTTAGACGAAGGGATTAAAAGTACCATTAGCAAGTTTGCAGATGATACTAAGTTGGGGGGTAGTGTGAATTGTGAGGAAGATGCAATAAGGCTGCAGGGTGACTTGGACAGGTTGTGTGAGTGGGCGGATACATGGCAGATGCAGTTTAATGTAGATAAGTGTGAGGTTATTCACTTTGGAAGTAAGAATAGAAAGGCAGATTATTATCTGAATTGTGTCAAGTTAGGAGGAGGGGGAGTTCAACGAGATCTGGGTGTCCTAGTGCATCAGTCAATGAAAGGAAGCATGCAGGTACAGCAGGCAGTGAAGAAAGCCAATGGAATGTTGGCCTTCGTAACAAGAGGAGTTGAGTATAGGAGCAAAGAGGTCCTTCTACAGTTGTACCGGGCCCTGGTGAGACCGCACCTGGAGTACTGTGTGCAGTTTTGGTCTCCAAATTTGAGGAAGGATATTCTTGCTATGGAGGGCGTGCAGCGTATGTTCACTAGGTTAATTCCCGGAATGGCGGGACTGTCGTATGTTGAAAGGCTGGAGCGATTGGGCTTGTATCCACTGGAATTTAGAAGGATGAGGGGGGATCTTATTGAAACATATAAGATAATTAGGGGATTGGACACATTAGAGGCAGGAAACATGTTCCCAATGTTGGGGGAGTCCAGAACAAGGGGCCACAGTTTAAGAATAAGGGGTAGGCCATTTAGAACGGAGATGAGGAAGAACTTTTTCAGTCAGAGGGTGGTGAAGGTGTGGAATTCTCTGCCTCAGAAGGCAGTGGAGGCCAGTTCGTTGGATGCTTTCAAGAGAGAGCTGGATAGAGCTCTTAAGGATAGCGGAGTGAGGGGGTATGGGGAGAAGGCAGGAACGGGGTACTGATTGAGAGTGATCAGCCATGATCGCATCGAATGGCGGTGCTGGCTCGAAGGGCTGAATGGCCTACTCCTGCACCTATTGTCTATTGTCTATTGTCTATTGTCTGAGTGTCCTTAGGAAGTGAAGCCGCTGTTGTGCCTTCTTAACCAGAGAGTCTGTGTTGGTTGACCACGTGAGGTCTTCTGAGGTGTGGGTGCCCAGGAACCTGAAACTGGAGACTCTATCCACTCTCTCTCCGTTTATGTGCAGTGGGAGATGGTCACCCTGCTTCTTCCTGAAGTCGATGATGAGCCCTTTTTTTTTTTTTGGTGTTGAGTGCCAATTTGTTCTCTGAGCACCAGCCTGTTAGCCCCTGTACCTCCTCCCTGCGAACCGACTCATCACCCTCAGTGATCAGCCATGCCACTGTTGTGTCGTCTGCAAATTGAACGATTGTGTTTGCGCCGTGGGTTGGTATACAGTCACAAGTATGGACAGAGTAGAGGAGGGGGCTCAGCACACAGCCTTGTGGAGCCCCTGTGCTGGGTGACAGGGTGGGAGAGCGGTGGGAGCCCATCCTGACTGACTGCAGCCACTCTGTTAGGAAGCCCTTTATCCAACGGCAGATGTTGTGTTGGAAGCCTAGGTCGGACAGCTTGGAGACCAGTCTGCTGGGTACGATTGTATTAAATGCAGAGCTGTAATCAACAAACAGCAGCCATGCATATGCTCCTAGATGGAGCAGTACAGTATGGAGGGCTGTGGCAATGGCGTCATCTGTTGATCTGTTGCCTCTGTGTGAGTATTGGTGTGGATCCAGGGTGGGTGGGAGAGCAGCCACTTCATGATCATTGGTGTTCGTGCGACCGGCCTGTAGTCGTTAAGGCAGGTTATGGCTGTCTGTTTCGGAACTGGCACTGTTGTGGATGTTTTTAGGCATGTGGGGACAACGCACTGTGCTAGGGATAGATTGAAGATGTCTGTGAACACGTCAGTTAACTCAGTAGTGCAGTCTGAGAGCCCGTCCTGCAACTCTGTCCGGACCAGCTGCTCTCCGTATGTCTGCATTACGGAGTGTGCGTGTGACACAACTTATTTGATTAGTACTTCAACTTGTCGGCAATATATTGCAAAGCACTACGTTAGAGTTAGGTTTAGGTTTAGTACCATCATGTGTACCAAGGTACAGTGAAAAGCTGTGTTCTTCATGCGATCCAAACAAATCGTATGTGCTATACGTAAATACAATCAAGTCAAACTCAAATACAATAGATAGAGCACGGAGGAAGATACAGTGTCTAGCTCTCAGCATTGCAGCGCATCAGTTCCACAGACATGCGGCCAGTCTCCATATTTAACATAGACCAGTACAGCACAGGAACAGGCCCTTCAGCCCATAATGTCTGTGCTGGACATGATGCCAAAATCTGATAATCTCATCTGCCTGCACATTTATATTGTTACATAGGGTAGGCAATCAGAACCTTTTTCCAAGACTGGAAATGTCAAAGCTTAGAGGGCATAGCTTTCAGGTGAGAGGGGGGAAAGGTTTTTGAAGGAGATGTACGTGGCAAGTTTTTTTTACACAAGGGTGGTGGGTGCCTGGAGCACATTTACAGGGATTCTTGTGGAGTCAGATATGATCAAGACGTTTAAGAGGCTTTCAGATACATATATGGATATGGAGGGATTTGGATCACATGAAGACAGAGAAGATTAGTTTATGTTGGCATTATGTTCAGCAGAGACATTGTGGGCTGAAGGATCTGTCCCCATGCTGTGCTGTTCCATATTCATGTGTTCCATATTGTTGTGGAAGCAAATGAATGAACGGTATTTATTCAATAGGATTTACATCTAGGGTCACATGATATATTTTAATTCGAAGGGAATAGTTAGGGTGATAGGGTGAGTGATAGAGTGTCAGGATAGGGGAATCAAGAGCTAGAGGACATACGTTTAAGGTAAAGGGAAAGATTTAGAGTCATGGGGACATACAACACAGAAACAGGCCCCTCAGTCCAACTTGACCATGTCCCACAAGCCCACGTGCCTTTGGGATGTGGGAGGAAACCCGAGTACCTGAAGGAAATCCACACATTCGAAGGGAGAACATGCTAAAGTCCACACAAACAGGACCTGAAGTCAGGATCAAACCTGGGCCTCTGGCACTGAGAGGCAGCAGCTCTACCGGCTTAGCCACTGCGCTGCCCTACGGAGGATGGATGGATATGGATTATCTTCCTGCACGTAAACCACCTCCCTCCATTCCACGCGTTTCCACGTGCCTGTCTAAAAATCTCTTAAAGGACACTATCACAAATGCCACCACCATCCCTGGCAGCACGTTCCAGGCACCCACCATCCTCTGTGTAAAAAAAAACTTACCCCAACATATCTCCTTTAAACTTTGCCCCGCTTATCTTGAAGCTATGCCCTCCAGTATTTGATTTTTTTTAAATCCTGGGAAAAAGGTTCTGACTGTCTACCCTGTCTATGCCTCTCATCATTTTATACACTTTTATCAGGTCTCCCCTCAACCTCCTGTGCTCCAGAGAAAATAATCCAAACCCATGACTGTCTAAACTGTCCGTGTGGCAAATACCCCCTAATACCCATTAACCCAGGCATTGAGTTACCCCCTCATCCAAACAATGAATTATACAACATAAAACGACAAAGGAAAGTGGAAAATTGGTGCTAAAATATCGAATTGTTGAATAATTCGTTTTAAGTGCCTTTGAATTGAGGAAAGGACTGGCAACATTTGATACTAATTAAGTGTAAGAAGCATGGACTACCTTCGGAAGGCATTTCAGAGCAAAGATCCATGGAATCAGCCTCCAGAAACAGTGATATATTAGTCACAACAGCATTGATTTACAAATGGATTGCTTTTGACATCGGATAAATATGAATATAAAGTATATTTTGGTGTAATCAAATTGTTATCCGGGTTTATATCAATGGAGTTGTCATCAAGAGGCTGTGTGTGTGTTTCAGCCAATACTTAACCATTTCCACAGACTTGCAGTTGAATCTCAAGGCCAGACAAGATGAAACCGAGCCGAGTCTAAATCTGTTGCTCATTTTATAATCCAGAGATTTTTCGAGTGCCTCCTCAGCCTCTTTCCAGTTTGCTCTTTAAGCAAGTGTTGAGGGGATAACACTGATGTGATTGGCCATGCCTGTCTCTGATTTGCTCTGATGTGACTAGAGTCACACAGCCATAGTCGTACAGCACAGAAACAGGCCCTTCAGCCCAACTTGCCCATGCAGACCAAGATGCCCCAACTAGGCTAGTCCCACCTGGCCCATCTATACACTAAAACTCTCATTTGTTTGTTTGTTTGTTCCTGAACTACAGTCAAAATGGTACACGATAGCACGACAATTTTAGGGCCACATTACTCACCGTCGTCCCTTTGGTGCTAATGGAAGAAGTTTCATTGAAATCGGTGTTATATATTTAAAGTTATTCACATTTTAAAGTTTAAATCCATCTCCTGGGGAGGGAGAGGGGGGAGGGAGGGGGGTGAGGGAGGATAAGGGGGGTTAAGGGGGATGGAATGGGGGGAGGGTAAGGAGGGAGAGGGGAAGGGGGGAGGGGGAGGAGGACGGGGAGGGAGGGGTGGAAGGAGGGGAATGGAGGGGGGGGGGAGGAGAGGGTGCTGCACCAATGCAGGAGTGGTTGTGGCCCAACGGGTTCACTTGGTCTAGCATCCCTCTAAACCTTTCCACTCCTTGCACCTGTCCAAATGCCTTTTAAAGGTTGTTTTAGTAACTGCCTCAACTACCTCCTCTGACAGCTCGTTCCATACGCCCACCACCCATTCATTATCATCTCGAACATTAAATTGCTCTTACATTTCAACCTATCACCATCCAACTTCTGTTTTCTCCAAGGCGGCACAGTGGCGCAGCGGGTAAAGCAGCTACCTCACGTCGCGAGAGACCCGAGTTCAATGCTGACTCTCGAGTGCAGTCTGTGCGGAGTTTGCACGTTCTCTCTGTGACCGAGAGGATTTCCTTTGGGTGCTCCAGGTTCCTTCCACATCCCAAGGACGCGCGGCTTGTAGGTTAATTGGACTCTGCGAATTGCTTCTAAATTAGGTGGGAAAGTGGGATAACATAGAACTAGTGTGGATGGGTGAGCGTGGACGCAGTGGGATGTTGAGTTGAGCCGAAGGGCCTGCTTCCACACTGGATCACTCGACGACACCATGAATCTATGATTGAGAAATTTAATTAATTGGATTCATTTTGGGAGACACCTTCCTGTGGTGGAGCTATAAAATACGATTGGAATGTAGGTATTCAAATTTACCACAGAGGGTCATGAGGATGTGGGACCCCTTTTCTAATAAGAAACATCATTTTATATAGTTTTCTTTAAAAAAATTGTTGAATAACATTTTGAATATGATTTTTGTCTCCTTTCTAAGAATCAATTTTTGATTCGTCCTCCCCAATAAACTGCACCTTCATGAAGATTGCTGTAATTATCAAATAGCTTTAAAGTGTAATAAATACTTTATTTATCATCAAACACTTTGTATCTTTTTGTAATGAAATTTATTGCATTATAATGCACAATCTTCTTAGGAGATGTAGTTAAATTTTGTAAAGAGATAAACGTAAATCTTGTCCATCATAGGTATTGGCTTCCCCAGCATCGAAGGGATCTACAGGAAGTGCTGCCTTGATAAGGCAGCTAATGACACCGACGTCCCACACCACCCTGGCCACGCTCTCATCTCACTGCTACCATCGGGAAGAAGGTACAGGGCCTGAAAACTGCTACCTCCAAGTTCAAGAACAACGTCTTCCCTTCAACCAGCAGGCTCTTGAGCCACCCTGCACAATCCAAACCACAACCCCACGTCAGCAACAAACTACTGTGAGCTTTACACAAGTAAAGCACTACATATTTTGGCGTGCGCTATTATGATCTGGTTAAGCAATATAACTGATACTTTGTTGTATTACTGTTTATTGTATATTTATTTACAAACAGGAATGTGTGGGTTAACATATGATGAGCGTTTCCCGGCACTGGGCCTGTACTCGCTGGAGTTTAAAAGTTACGAGGGGGACCTCATTGAAACTTACCGAATAGTGAATGGCTTGGATCGAGTGGATGTGGAGAGAATGTATAATAGGAATCTGAGGGGTAACTTGTTTCACACAAAGGGTGGTGGGTGTGTGGAAGAAACTGCCAGAGGAGGTAGTTGAGGCAGGGACTATCTCAACGTTTAAGAAACAGTTAGACAGGTACATGGATAGGACAGGTTTGGAGTGATATGGATCAAATGTGGGCAGGTGGGACTAGTATAGCTGGGCATGTTGGCTGATGTGGGCAAGTTGGGTTGAAGGGCCTGTTTCCACACTGTATCACTCTATGACTCTATGGTCTGTGTGATAATAATATTCTATCGCTCTTCAAATAGTGTTGTGAAGGTTGGACATGCATCTACAAGGCCAGATAGGATTTCAGTTCATCATCATATCTGGAAGATGTAGCCAACACTCCCTGCAGTGCTCCACTCCTTCAGTACTGTGCTACTGTTGGTCCACAAGTCTCTGAAGTGGGTTTTGGATTTAAAACCATCTCACCCGGGCAGTTGTACTAGTACTGATTGAATTGATTGAAAGATACTGCATGGAAACAGGCCCTTTGGCCCACCAAGTCCATACTGATCGTCGATCACCCATTCACACCAGTTCTATGCGATCCCCAGTTTCACATCCAATCCCTACGCACTGGGGGGTAATTTACAGAGGCCAATTAACCTACAAACACGCATGTCTTTTGCATGTGGGAGGAAACCAGACGACCAGAGGAAAGCCACGTGGTCACGAGGGACAACCTGCCAACTCCACACAGACAGCGTCCAAGGTCAGGATCGAACCTGGGTCTCCAGTGCTATGTGGCAGAGGTTCTCCCAGCTGTGCCTCTTTGTCACAACAGGCAAGGCAGGCAGACAAATGCAGAAAGGCCAAGAGATATTTTTTGATGCTGTTTAAATATCATGGAGTACGTGGGGATTATATAATGATTTACTATTATCGGTGACCTGGAGAGGATAATTGATTTCTATGTTGGGAGGAACTTGGCAGGAATGATCATAGATTTCAATCATTATTATTTAATATTATTCAGGAGGAAAGATTTGCAACTTTAAGCTATGTCGTTACATGATAAAAGTGCTGCCAAAGCAATAGGATTCATAAGGTCATACGTTTTATAGACAATAGACAATAGACAATAGGTGCAGGAGAAGGCCATTCGGCCCTTCGAGACAGTCCCGCCATTCCGGGAATTAACCTAGTAAACCTACGCTGCACGCCCATTTGCGAGCAGAATAAGGCCATTCGGCCCATCAATTCTACTCCCCCATTCAACCATGGCTAATCTATCTCTCCCTCCTAACCCCATTCTCCTGCCTTCGCCCCATAACCCCTGACACCCGTACTAATAGAGTATCTATCAATCTCCACTTTAAAATTACCCAATGGCTTGGCTTCCACATGCGTACGTGGCAATGAATTCCACCGATTCATCACCCTCTGACTAAAGAAATTCCTCCTCATCTCCATTTTCCATCTGCCCGATTTCATGTATTGAATGTGCAGAAGAAACCTAAAGATACGACCATTTCCTGCATTGTACACGTTCCACTCTGTTCTCTGATCACAGTGGGAAATGTTCTTATTCTTGATGTTTGAGGCGGCGGCTGTTTAATTGCAGCCAGGGAGCAGGAATGATTTAAGCTAAAATCCTCTGGTGAGAATAGTCAATGCACTCAAAGCCGTCATCAATTACGGAATGCTCACTCAAGACACTCTTGGCCTGCTGACTGCCTCATGCTCCTAGAATAATTACGTAGATCAAGACCAGGCTGATCTATGTCGTCCCAAGGTCACCAAAGAAAATATTAAAGCCATGTTACTCCTTGCCACGTTGTGCCATGTTAGATTAATCATATGTACAACTATTAACAATGCAACGTTGAAGTGAGCAGATTACCTGAGAACATTTCTGAGTACCAACAGTTGCAATAAAACCGCATCACTCTTCACTAATCCGCAATCAACGTATAACGTGCTTTTAGGTCCAAGTTATAAATAAGATGGAATAAGCTGTCTAGATAATTTCATTTTAGATAATTCCTGCCCCGTGTAGAAGGCCATTCATATACCCGTTTGGGTATGTAAATTGTCTACCTTGTATATGTTATATACCTGCTTGTATAATTGTATATAAGAAGATAACTGCAGATGCTGGTACAAATCGAAGGTATTTATTCACAAAATGCTGGAGTAACTCAGCAGGTCAGGCAGCATCTCGGGAGAGAAGGAATGGGTGACGTTTCGGGTCGAGACCCTTCTTCAGTCTGAAGAAGGGTCTCGACCCGAAACGTCACCCATTCCTTCTCTCCCGAGATGCTGCCTGACCTGCTGAGTTACTCCAGCATTTTGTGTATAATTGTATATGTTGCATGCCTGCTTTCGATCGATGCATCGTAGAAAGCATATTGTCGGGATGCGTCACAGCTTGGTTTGGGAGCAGGTCTGCCCAAGGCCGCAAGGACTTGTAGAGGTAGCCCAGCACATCACACAGAAGGATCCCAACTCAAAATGTCGCCTATACATGTTCTCCAGAGATGTTGCCTGACCTACTGAGTTATTCCAGCACTTTATGCTTTTGGCCCAGGTTTCCAACAACTGCAGTTCCTTATGTCCACTGAAATAAAAAGTGTTGGAGGTCTTTGCCCAAGATCACGGCACAATCCATTCCACATTTAAGGAGAATCTAAAACCCTAACACAAAGTCTTTTGTAACCAACCCTAAGGATTTCAAGTGTGCAGGAAGTGAACTGCGGATTGCTGGTTTACACTGAAGATGGACACAAAGTGCTGGAGCAACTCAGTGGTTCAGTCAGCATATCTGGAGAAAAGGACCAGGTGATGTTTCGGGTCGGCACCCTTCTTCAGAACCCTTTCTTCCTTTTCTCCAGAAGGCTTCTTCAGAATGTGACCCGAAATGTCCACATTTGTAGGATTGAACTGCAGATGCTGGGTTAAACCGAAGATAGACACAAAATGCTGGAGTAAATCAGCTGGAATGTCGCCTATTCCTTTTCTCCAGAGATGCTGTCTGACCCGTTGAGTTACTCCAGTTTTTTGTGTCTACATTCTGAAATGTTACTTCTTCCTTTTCTCCAGAGACGCTGCCTGACCCGCTGAGTTCCTCCGGCACTTTGTGTCTACCTAAGGATTTCAACATAGACTCTGTTTCTGTAACAATGTGGCAAAATTTGATTATTGGTGCAGCAAGAAAACGTACTGAGGAAGACCCTATTAGTTCAATGAGGTTGTAAGTCATATTCAAACTCTAAAAATGGAATAAAGGACACATTTCGTCTTGATAATGGGTTCACATGTTGTCTTTCTGCTGGCTGGCCAGCACGCAACAAAAGCTTGTCACTGTACCTCGGTAGACATGACCATATACTAAACTAAACTGATCAGATTTTAGAAGGCCGACAGAAAAAATGTTATTGTAGTGGCTGACAAATTTGCTGTTACATGTTGTTTGACAGAGTCTGTTGCCATGAATACATTGTGTCGCAGAAAGGGCTTTAAGTGATTAGTTGCTATTGGTAAGGGTTACCTGATGACATCACAGATGGCGTGCCGTGACCTTTGCTTCTGGATCAATGGCTTTGATTTTTTTCTTTGACCCGAAAGCTCGCTGCTATTCCCATCCCGGATTGACCACTGTCATCGGCAGCAATAATAAAAATCTTTCCCATGCTCTTTCACCTGGCAAATTGGTGATAAATCCTCCCCGCCCGCGCTGTTTGAAAACGTTTGCCATTTTTGCATTGCCGGCGTGAACAAAAATACGAAACAATCCTCCTCTCCAGAGATGCTGCCCGTCCCGCTGAGTTACTCCAGCATTTTGTATCAGCCTTCAACAAAAATATGGAAATACGTTCAAAGACCCGGTTTCTAAAAGATCGAGATTTACCCGTTAACTTTCCTTAGGGGGACAGAGGGAAAATATTCCCACTGCCCGGTTCCTCATTCAGTTGTCCCAGGCTGAGATATCAATTATTCCATATAAAGAATTGAAATAGAAATAAATATAAATATAAATAATATAAATAAACAATTCTTGCCCAAGACTATGAATTGTCTCATCCAGATATATCGGAAATATTGAATGTGTTACAAATTAAGGCCGTTCCAGCGATATTAAAATTGATGCGTAATAAAATTCCTGCTAGGTTTAATATTGAAATATGTGACCATGGTATCGGAACTGCTATTTAGATGTTACGTCTTTGTGAACAGTCCTTCCTTGACACTGACATCTGTACCTCCAATACCCAATGTATGTTGCAGTTAACACTCTAATTGGAATGAGTTCCACTGAGCAACGCAGAAGGATTTTCAATCCGTTCACCCACGTTATTAAAACAACAAATAGGTTTTCGGAGTCCTAGTGATAACCTTCGAGCTGCTTAAAATTCAGTCGCCCTAACGTTCATCTATCGTGTTTTCTGCTGTGAGGCATTGATTTGAGGAGGTGCAGAGGAAGTCTGAGCAGCCAAAAGGTCATCACTTTCTTTTGTTGATTCATCATTTTTACAACCTGTAATAAATAACGTGGTCCATCGGAATCATACGCCTTAGGAACGGAGCTAGGTCATTCGGCCCATCGAGTCTGCTCCGCCATTCAATCATGGCTGATCTATTTTTCCCTCTCAACCTCATTCCCCTGCTTTCTTCCCGTAACCTTTGACGCCCTTACTAATCAAGAACCTGTCAATCTCCGCTTTTAAGACATCCATTGACTTGGCCTCCACAGCTGTCGGTGGCAATGAATTCCACAGATTCGCCACCCTCTGGCTAAGGAAATCACTCCTCATCTTCATTCTAAATGTACATCCTTTTATTCTGAGGCTCTGCCCTCTGGTTCTACACTCTCCCATCACTGGAAAAATCCTCTCCACATCCACTCTATCCAGGCCTTTCATTATTCAGTAGGTTTCAGTGAGGTCCCCCACTGAACCCTCTAAACGATTCTAAAATTGCAGATGCTGGATGTCTGAAATAAACAGAAACTGCTGGAAGCACTCAACAGGTCGGGCAGCATATGTGGAGAGAGAAACGGTTGGGACATTTTAGTTTAGTTTAGGGATATAGCGCGGAAACAGGCCCTTCGGCCCACCGAGTCCACGCTGACCAGTGATCTCCGTACACTAGCACTATCCTACACGCTAGGGACAATTTACAATCTTTACCGATGCCAATTAACCTGCAAACCTGTACACACTTTGGAGTGTGGGGGGGAAACCGGAGCGCCCGGGGAAAACCCACGAGGTTTCATAAGAACATCCAGCTGACGGCAACAAACTTTATTTTCCTGGCTTTTTCTCTTCTTCCTTTGGACAGGAATCGTGTTCGTTTCTTGTTTCTCAGTCATGCTCGTTTGTTGACCTTGCCTCCAGCCATTCCTCCAATTCAGATTCGGAGAGGATATTAGGCCATGGGCTCAGCACAGATGAGGCCATTCTAGTCCCCAGTCGGCATCTTGCCTGAAGAGTGCAAGATGGGTTCCAGTTTGAGAAGAAACTCCGCCTGATTTTTATCCTCATAATTCACAAACTTTGAGCTCATTTGTGGTATTCTCCTTGACCTTTGATCCCAAGAACCCTTCCTATCTGAGAACATCACAGCAAGTCCGGTTCGGCCCAATTGACATCGCTAGTATTAGTGTTGATTTACGAGAGAATCATATAGGCATTCAGCACAGAACAGGCCCTTCAGCCCAACACATACATGCCAACAATGATTCGTCTTCTAAGCTAGTCCCATTTGCACACACCTGGCCCAATCCCTCTAAACCTCCACTATCCATGTATCTGTCCAAATGTCTTTTAAATGTACTTTGCCCAACTACTTCCTCTGGCAACTCATTCCACAGACCCACCACCCTTTGGGAAAAAGTTGCCCCTTGAGTTCCTGTTAAATGTTTCCCCGCTCACCTTAAACCGATGGCCACTAGTTCTTGATCCCCCTACCTTAGGATAAAGACTCTGTGCATTCACCCTCTCAATTTCCCCCATGGTATTATACACCTCTATTAGATCCCCGCTCAGCCTCCTGCACTCCAAGGAATAAAGTCCAAGCCTGCCCAACCTCTCAGTCTGAGGAACAAACTTTCCATATCACCCTCTGCCTCCAACCATGAGGTCAAATCTATGTCCAGATAGCTAACTCCAACTGGAATCTTGTGAATCTTTTCTTCATCCTATCCAGCTTATCCACATCCTTCCTACAGCATTCCTACAGCATTCCTAGTGTAATGTCACCAATGACCCATGGTTCGGAAGGAACTGCAGGTGCTGGTTCACAATGAAGATAGACACAAAACGGTGGAGTAACTCAGCGGGACAGGCAGCATCTCTCGATGGAAGGAATGGGTGACCTTTCGGGTCGAGACCCTTCTTCAGACCTGACCTTCAGAGTCTCTCGACCCAAAATGTCACCCATTCCTTCAATCCAGAGATGCTGCCTGTCCCACTGAGTTACTCCAGCATTTTCAAAGGTTTCAAAGGTTTCAAAGGTCTTTTATTGTCACATGCACCAGTTAAGGTACAGTGATATGCTAATGACCATGCAGCCATATGAAAGAGAAACACAGCAAGGCACACAACTACATAAAAGTTAACATAATCATCCACCACAGTGGATTTCCCACATTCCTCACTGTGATGGAAGGCCAAAAAGTGCAAACTTCTTCCTCTCTATCTACCTCAGCATTTAGTGCGTACCTTCAATGATCCACGGCTTTCCAGTAACTTTCCAGAAAAAAAAGACAATTCAATTGATGAACCAACTTCCCTCATTTGAATTTCCTCTGGAACTGTAACACTGCAATGCTGAGAAAGTATATTCTGCACTCTAGTATTTTTCTCTTCCGTCTACCTGTTTATTTTGTTTACGGCTTGTTTGCATTAATGCATAATGATATCTGATTTGATTGTTTATTTTATTTTAGGTTAGAGTTACAGCGTGGCAGCAGGCCCTTCAGCCCACTGAGTCCGCACTGTTCATCAATCACTCGTTCACGCTAGCTAGTGTCACGTCATCCCATTTTCTCGGCTGTTTTCTGCACATGAAGGATGATTTTCAAAGAGGCCGATTAACCTATAAATCTGCGCATCTTTGATGACCTGGGAGGAAACAGGATAAATACACGTGGTCACGGGAAGAAGGTGCAAACAACACACAGACAGCGCCCGAGGTCGGGATCGAACCTGGGTCTCTGGCGTTGTGAGGCAGCGGCTCTTCCAGCTGTGCCACTGTGCCTGCCTGTGGATAGCACACAAACAAAAGCTTTCACTGTATCTCGGTACTCGTGACAATAATGAACCAATACCAACAGAAGAAACCTCTTAGATATTCTATCCCATTGCTTCACCTGTAATTCACTACATCCAAATAAGCAACTTTCCCCTCCAGCATCCCACTGTAAATTGCCCTTCTTTATCTGCATGGGCTAGAAGTGAAGCAGAAATTGACCGAAAAGTTTTCAAACAGAGGGAAGGTTGCTACCAAACTGTGCCACACTAACATAGAAGTCACAGCTTGAGTCCACTACTCTGTGACATTTAATCAATGACTGGAATGCAGAATATACCAGGCCCTCAGCTGACTGCCTCTAGCTGGTCTGAACTTAGGAACATCAGAAATAATCCCAATCAGCACCAAAGACATGCCACATTTGTGCAAGGAGAATATTTATTTTTCCTCGGTTCGTTCTCTCGTTCTCTCGGAGGTTCCTGGCCGGAGTGAGTGGTGTAGAATGAAGCCGTTGAGTTTGTCCTGGGCAGAAACTGCGGTATCCGAGATGCAAAAGGTCATTCTGGCGATTGAGTTTGAGAGTGGATTTCCCAGCAGGAGGGCAACAGAGTTAAGAATAAGAGAAACCAAGTAACAAAGTGGGTCTGAAGCACAGATCGATCACATGTGTGAAGACGTAAAAGAACCAACATCAGACAGGGCAGAAACATTTGAGCTCAGAGACAGTAAAAGAAACGTAAAGGCACAAAGATTGATCACTAAATGCCAGAAAGAGTAAGATCAGACGGAAATGAAAAGGATTGCACTTTTTTTTTGTTCATCCTATATTACCTTGTAGCTTATTTCCCACTCGGAATTTAGTATGTTGAGATTTTGGGATTGTTCCTCAGGTTTTAGTGGATATTATTTACTTGATGCATCTTTAATACACTTTTAGCTTAGAGATACAGCACGGAAACAGGCCCTTCGACCCACCGAGTCCGCACCGACCAGCGATCCCCACACATTAACACTATCCTAGACACACTAGGGACCATTTACACACACACCAAGCCAATTAACCTACATGTACCTGTACGTCTTTTGGAATGTGGGAGGAAACCGAACTTCTCAGAGAAAACCCACGCGGTCACAGGGAGAACGTACAAACTCCGTACAGACAGCACCCGTTGTCAGGGTTAAACCTGGAACCTGGGCAGCAACACTACCACTGCGCCACCGTGGCCACCCTTGTCACTCTTGTCGCTTGTCACTCTATAAGTTCCTACCACAACTCAAAACGTTTCTGATATTTGTACAAATGTCACTTTTCACACGGCTCAAACTACAATATATTGCTGAATGCAGGCCGTGCCTGGTTTACGACCTCCAGAACCAGCTCCCAACTAATATTAAATTAGGGCGGCACGGTGGCGCAGCGGTAGAGTTGCTGCCTTGCAGCGAATGCAGCGCCGGAGACTCAGGTTCGATCCTGACTACGGGCGCCGTCTGTATGGAGTTTGTACGTTCTCCCCGGGTCCTGCGTGAGTTTTCTCCGAGATCTTTGGTTTCCTCCCACACTCCAAAGACGTACAGGTATGTAGGTTAATTGACTGGGTAAATGTAAAAATTGTCCCTAGTGTGTGTAGGATGGTGTTAATGTGCGGGGATCGCTGGGCGGCGCGGACTCGGTGGGCCGAAGGGCCTGTTTCCATGCTGTATCTCTAAATCTAAATCAAATCAAAAGGCTGACGTAAGTACAGAACAGTTTTCTCTCTCTCTCTCCATTATTTGTAAATGTTTTTTTATATATGTGTTATGTGCTTTTGCTGCCATTTCGTCACAGTACTGTGGAGGTATGGTTATCATACTGAGTGATTTTAGTGTATTTTCTGCCAAAATCGACTTATGTATGTATAAACATGGGACCAGTTTGTCAGAAGGAACTACTGGTTTACACCAAAGGTAGACACAAAATGCTGGAGTAACTCAACGGATCAGCCAGCATCTCCGGAGAAAAGCAATAGGTAATGTTTCATGTCGAAACCCTTCTTCAGGTCCGAGGAAGGGTCTCAACCCGAAACATCGCCTATTCCTTTTCACCAGACTGCTGCATGACCCTCTGAGTTACTCCAGCATTTTGTATATCCCATTCGGACAAATTTGCAAATCCAGTACAGCTTGTCAACACAAGTAGATAGAGTGGTAAAGAAAGTGCATGATATGTTTCGTTTGGTTTAGTTTATTATTGTCATGTGTGCTGAGGAACAGTAAAGAGCTTTTTGTTGCATGCTATCTAGCCAGCGAAAATACTATACATGATTACAATCAAGCAGTCCACAGTGTACAGATACTGGATAAAGGATCTTGTGTCTTGTATGTTGTGGTCATCACTTCCGAAGAGTCCACCAGGGACTATACTGGAAGTATCGTATAGAAACAATTTTTTTAACACTATTCTACACCCACTAGGGACATTTTTTTAACATTTACCAAGCCAGTTAACCTACAAACCTGTACGTCTTTGGAGTGTGGGAGGAAACCGAAGATCTCGGAGAAAACCCACGCAGATCACGGGGAGAACGTACAAACTCTGTACAGACATCACCCGTAGTCAGGATCGAACCCGGGTCTCCAGCGCTACATTCGCTGTAAGGCAGCAACTCTACCGCGGTGCCAGATAAAGTCCAGCCCTTCCTGTTCACCATCTACACCTCGGACTTCAGATATAACTCGGACTCCTGCCACTTGCGGAAGTTTCCGGATGACTCTGCAATTGTGAGCTGCAGCGGTGAGGGGAGGGGAGCTGAATACAGAGGTGTAGTCAACGACTTTGTTGAGTGATGTGGGCTGAATCACCTGCAGCTCTACACCGACAAGACTAAGGAGTTAGTGGTGGACTTTAGGAAGAGAGGAACATCCCAGTCCCCTGTCTCCATTAATGATGTGGATGTGCAGCTTACCAGGGAGTACAAGTACCTTGCCTGGACAGTAAACTGGACTGGTCCAGGAACGCTGAGGCCCTGTACAAGAAGGGACAGAGCCGGCTGTACATTTTGAGAAGGTTCCGCTCCTTCAACGTCTGCAGCAAGATACTGCAGATGTTCTAGCCAGTGCCGTCATCTTCACTGCCATGTGCTGGGGCAGTAAGACAAAGGCCGCCGATGCCAACAGGATTAACAAACCCATCAGGAAGGCTGACTCCGTCCTGGGGCGGAGTTGGATTCATGGGAGGTGGTCTTGGAGGGGAGGATGCTCCTCAAACTGTGGGGCATCCTGGACAACACAGCTCACCCCCTCCATGACACACTGGTCAACCTGTGGAGCACCTTCAGCAACAGACTGGTTCCACCAAGATGCAGCACAGAACGCCACAGGAGATCCTTCTTCCCTGTGGCTATCAAACTGGACAACTCCTTCCCCTTCTGTCGTGGGGTAGACTGATTCCCCCCCTCCCCCCACCCCCAAATTCTTTGCACATCCCTAATCCTTTCCACTCATGACTTTAATTTCGTGTTTCATGTATCTTGTGTTTTATTACTGCGGGCAGATCAATTTCCCTTCTGGGGATAAATAAAGTTCTAATGTATCGTATCGCTTCGTAAAGTCCAATTAAAGATAGTTCGAAGTTCTCCAATGAGGTAGATGGGAGGTCAAGACCACTCTCTAGTTGGTGATCGGACGGTTCAGTTGCCTGATACCAGCTGGGAACTGTTATCATTCACTGACTTCATTCTCCACCACTCCGGCAAGAAATCTCGAGAGAAAGAGATAAAGAATGGAAGCAAAAGAAAATATTTTCTTGCATAAACGTTTGCCTTCATTGGTCGGGGCATTGAGTATAAGTGTCAGCAAGTCATGATACAACTCTATAAGACTTGGGTTCGGCCGCATTTGGAGTATTGCATGCAGTTTGTGGCCGCTCCATTGGACAGAGAATGTTTTAGGAGGGGGTGCAGAAAATGTTTACCCAAAAGTTGCCTGGATGAGGTGATATTAGCGACAAGGAGAGGTTGGACAAACTTGGAGTGTTTTCTCTGGAGCGTCAGTGGTTGAGGGGAGACCTGATAGATGTATATAAGATTATGAGAGGCACAGATAGGGTAGGCAGTCAGACCCCTTTTTGCCAAGGTGGAAATGGTAAAGACCAGAGGGCATAGCTTCAAGATGAGAGGGACAAAGTTTAAAGGAGATGTGTGTGGCAAGTTTATAATACAAAGGGCGATCGGTGCCTTGAAAGTGTTGCCAGGGATAGTGATGAAGGTAGATACAATAGACGGTTATCGATCCCCATCCATATTAACGGGATGGAGGTGGAGCGTGTTTCCAGTTTCAGGTTCTTGGGTGTCAACATTTCTGATGACCTCTCTTGGACCCACAATACCTCAACACTGATCAAGAAGGCTCACCAGCATCTCTTCTTCCTGAGGAGACTAAAGAAGGTCCATCTGTCTCCTCAGATTCTGGTGAACTTCTACCGCTGCACTATCGAGAGCATCCTTACTAACTGTATCACAGTATGGTATGGCAACTGCTCTGTCTCCGACCGGAAAGCACTGCAGAGGGTGGTGAAAACTGCCCAACGCATCACCGGTTCCTCACTCCCCTCCATTGAGTCTATCCAGAGTAGGCGATGTCTGCGAAGGGCGTGCTGCATCGTCAAGGACAGCTCTCACCCCAACCACAGATTGTTTACCCTCCTCCCACCTGGGAGGCGCTACAGGTCTCTCCGTTCCCGGACCTGCAGGTTCAGGAACAGCTTCTTTCCTGCGGTCGTTACCTTACTTAACTCTGTGCTTCAGTGATTGGTGCCATCCCCCCACCCACCCCCACCCCCACCCCCACCCCCCCCCCTCGGACACTCCTCCCATCAGTGACTGATCTCGCTCACCGGAATTTCCACTACCGCTACTGAATTACTGTATATATTATATGTTTTACTATTCCATCGCATGCACTCTGGTTAAGATGCTAACTGCATTTCGTTGTCTCTGTACTTGTACATTGCACAATGACAATAAAGTTTGTATTGTATTGTATTGTATTGTATTGATAGGCACGCGGATATGCAGAGAATGGAGGGATATGGGTCAGGTACTGTTAAAGGTGATTACTTTATTATGTTCCATTGGGTATTATTAGTTGGAATAATATTCAGCACAGAAATTGTGGGCCGAAGGGACTGTTCCCATGCTGTACGGTTCTATGTTGTACAAATAGTTGCTCGAACAGACAGAACAAGATTCCTCTCTCTCTCCACTTTTCATAATTTTTCTTTTTTATCAGTCTAATGTGCTTTTGATGCCATTCATTACAATGGCTGTGGTGGTGTGGTTACCATGTTGATTAATTGTTGTGTACTTTCTGACTTACAGACAAGATCAACGTATGGATGTCTGTTAAAACAGAACCAGTTCGTAATCAGGGAAAGGTCAGTATCAACTTTCAGATGAGTAAAAATTGCCCATTGAAGACCATTCTAATTTACCTCTCTGTATCAAACTAGGCGACCTCGATGTCATCAAACTAGGCAGCACGGTGGCACAGTGGTAGAGTTGCTGCCTTACAGCCCTTGCAGCGCCAGAGTCCAGGGTTCGATCCTGACTACGGGTGCTGTCTGTACGGAGTTTGTTCGTTCTCCCCGTGACTGCGTGGGTTTTCTCCGAGATTTTCGGTTTCCTCTCACACTCCAAGGACGTGCAGGTTTGTAGGTTAATTGGCTTGGTATAAGTGTAAATTGTCCCTAGTGTGTGTAGGATAGTGTTAATGTGTGGGGGATCACTGGCCGGCGCGGACTTGGTGGTCAAAGCGCCTGTTTCTATGCTGCATCTCTAAACTAAACTAAACTAAACTCCTGTAATGATTCCGACGGAAGAGGAAATGTCCATTGTTACCATTGAAAAAAAAATTGTTTTAACCAAAGTGTCTAACCTCTTTAAAGCACTCTCCAATGTCCCTTCCTGCCAATAAACTCTCCCTTGTGGACGGCTTTACAGAGAACGCTAAGGTGACATTAATAAGAGGGTATTTTAAATGATTCATGATAACAGCTGAGCACATTATCAGTGTTTGGTGGTTTATCATCAGAGAATGGCAGAGACATTCTAATCCAGCTTCATAGCAAGTTGGAGAGCTTTTGAAGTATAAAATTAATTGAAGTACTGATCCAGGTTATTGATTTAGTATATCTGCAAAACAATTGCACTCCTTTCTCAAATTCCTACTGAGTTTCTTTCTCTTCAAAGCAGATGGGGGGATTTCTGCTGAGTGGCGTTATCCATATTTCCTTTCTGCATGCTTGCATGTGATCCATACCCCTCCATTCCCTGCATATCCATGTGCCTATCTACAGTAAATGCTTCTTAAAAATCTGCCTCTACCACCAAGTAACTTCCTGCATTATCTCTGCTTCTGTTCTTAAACATTAGTTAGCAGATCAAACCTGATTAGGTGACGTTTCAGGTCAGAATCCTTCTTCAGTCTTGGGTCACGACCTGTAATGTCAACTATCCACGTTCTGCAGAGACGTTGCTTGACCCGCTGAGTTACTCCAGCATTTTCTGTCCTTTTGGGTGACCAGCCTCTGCAGTTCCTCGACACAAGTGGATACATTCTTGAAGCAATTCCTCTTACCTCACCTGCTCTACTGAGATCATTGAAGATGTAGCAGTGGCGAACTCACTGCGGCATGGAGTCTGAAGAGGGGGCGAAACGTCACCCATCCTTTGTCGCCAGAGAGGTTACCTGACCCGCTGAGTTACTCCAGCACTTTGTGTCCGTTATTGAATATGTAGTGTTCTGCTGGATGTAGTGGTTGAGTTGGGACATGTTTCTCAGACCTGCCCGGCCCCTCTGACAATGTGACTCTACCTTATACTCTGCAAAGTCTTCCCCGCCACCTCTTAATGATATCTGGAGGTTTCTTCCTTCTGGCCACATCCTTTTGAAAAACCTTCCCCTTTTACTAACTCCGTAAACTCTAGGATGTTGCAATTTTTAAGTTGCAACATGCCTTGAATCCAATAGTTGTTTTCTCCCAATCCATGACATTTTATTAAATTCAGGGTTCACTGCCACCATTAAGACATGTCTAAGCCCTCAGGCCACGGCCACTCTGGTCATCTTGGCGTTAATCAAGTCATTCAACGTTCCTACTCAGTTTCGCCCGAGCAGAGCACTGGTTAGTGCATCAATCCAGCCATGAATTGTTCAAATTAGAATATTGATGGAGGAGCCAAACCATAGAAAAGTTTGCTTTATTGACGAGGTTTTTCAAATTATTATAGATAGAATCAGGGATTGGAAATTTGCCTTCTAATGGTCAGGAGAGCCAGCCATCACTAATCGGAGTCGAAAAACCATTCGAAGCAATCAGGAGGAGTGCCAGAGCATCTGAGGAATGCTTGGACGGAGAAGCCTATTTTTAAAAGAAATTACCACGGTCAACGATCCAACACTTCAATACGATGAACCCTTTCCATTTTACATTGCGAAATTCAGAACTCTCTTGAATTTCTACAGGTAGAGAAAATCTTGACTGATTGCATCATGGCCTGGATCGGCAAATCAAATGCTCAGGGACGAAGGAGATTGCAAAAGATGGTGGACACCAGGTGGTCCATCACGGGCGCTGACCTCCCCATCAACAAAGGGATCTCCAGGAAGTGCTCCCACATAAAGGCAGCCAATATCATCAAAGACTCACACCACCCTGGCCAAGCTCTCATTTCACTCCTGCCATCGGGAAGAAGGTACAGGAGTCTGAAAACCCTGACCACCAGGTTCAAGAACATCTTCTTTTCAACAACCATCAGGCTGTTGAACACCACACAACACTAACTATACTATGAACAATCGACTTGGTTGCTCTTATTTTGCGCTGTTACATGGGTTACTAATTTTTTTGAAATGTTGTCTATATTAACTATGTATATTGTATTTACAGGCTTGCTATGCTGTTGCAAGTAAGAATTTCATTGTTCTGTTGATATATGACAATTAAACATCTTGACTCTTGCATTGAATCGAGGTTTAATAGAGCGAAACATGTCTTACACTGATGGAAATGTCTCTGGTAAGAGACAGCATAAACAGCCATGTTTGCCTCAAAAGTTATAGGTGTAAGTGGATCCAGGGAAGCCAGACATGGGAGTGAGATTCACAAATTCATTACCTGGCTATTTTTTCTTGGTATCTATTTATTATTGTCAGATTATACAGTGAAAAGCTTTTGTTCGAGTTCTATCCAATTAAATCAGATAACAATATACAGAAGTACAATCGAGCCATGCACACGTACAGCAGGTATTGCAAAGAGAAAAATACCGGAGTGCAGAATACAGTGATGCAGTATTGTAGTATTACAGTCCCGGAGAAGAGTGAAATGTCCGCAATCAGGTTAGTTGGAACATTGGGACTTTACCCTGGCTGATGGAGGGGCTGTTCAGAAGTCTGATAACAGAGGGGAAGAATCTGTTCCCGAGTCTGGCGTTACGTGCTTTTAAGCTTTTGTATCTTCTGCCTGATGAGGGAAGGAAGAAGAAGGAAAGACTTAGGTGAAATGAATCAATTATTAAAACAATCTCAAATATTTCATCACTGATTCCACATTTCAGAGTCCTGTTTGGGACAATTTACACATACACCCACACACACACACACACACAAGCCAATTAACCTACATACCTGTACGTCTTTGGAGTGTTGGAGGAAACCTAGGATCTCGGCGAAAACCCACACGATCACGGGGAAAACGCACTAACTCCGTACAGGCAGCACCCGTAGTCGGGATCAAACCCATGTCTGAAGCTGCAAGCGCTGTAAGGCAGCAACTCTACCACTGCGCCACCGTGTGCCCTAAATTTTATAAGAAAGGACTGGACTCTGTAACACATTTGCGAATCATCTCGAAAGATTATTGCTGAAACTGTGTGGAGAAAACTCTGCCGCTGTGCCACTGTGCTGCCCAAATCTCCTCTGCCTGCACATGATCCATATCCCTCCATTCCCTGCATGTCAAGGTGCCTATCCCAAAGCCTCTTAAATGCCACTGTCATCTCTGCAATGCATTCCAAGCACCAACTTGCCTCCCAAATGTTTAAACTTTGCCCATCTCACCTTAAAGCTGTGCCCTCTAGTCTATGACAGTCAGTCAGGTCTATGGTAACAAAGTCAGGTCTATGGTAACAAAGCATTTATTGGGACAGTTCCGCTTGTGGGATCCAGGGAAAAGGTGGGAGGAACTGTGAGGCTGTAGGATGCAGCAATACATCCAACTGCAAGACGGGGCCAATGGAAACGGGAAGTATATTCCAGCGCTTGATGATACTCTGGAGATGTGAGGAAATGCTGCAGTGTTGGTACTTAGCAACCAACAGCTACCTAGCAATCTATTTATCTTGTTATCCATCTAGCAATCTATCTACCTTGCCAGCTATCTATCACGTACTCATTAGGGTAAAGACAAATGAACATTGTGTCAGGCAATAGGACTGAAATTGGACCATACTGGCCTAATCAAATAGACTCCAAGCTAATCAAGAACACATTTTGGGATCATATACTGTAGATTACACATGCTATATACACTACACATATATGTAACATATACGGACATATCATTACCTACAGACTGGTTCACTCCACGGATAGATAGCAGCGTCAGGCAGTGCAAATGCTGCCGATATTAGAAAGCTGTCAGTGCATGTTGTTGAGCTCACCTCTCCCCGTCGCCACACGCACGTGAGTGGCAGGGCATCTATCTCGCTCCACAGAGCGATGGGGGTTTCCTTCTCTTCAATCTACGGGGATCAATGCAAAATTAATTAGAGTAATCAACTGAGGTGCTCAGGGAAGATCATGCACACATAGTTTTAGGTGACTAATTGGTCCACCCCAGCAAAGACAGCTCCGGCATCCTAAGCTTCACCCATTCCCGAATTGACTCAAAAATATTGCTGTGATTTCTCAGCATTTTGCAAATGTCTCCTCTCCTGTGACGACGCACAAAGACAAAGGACACCCTATCAGCTCGGTACAAGTCAGTCACCGACAAAATTCTACCTCATGTTAAGAACTTCCACTTTGGGGTTTGAGCTGGGTTGAGACCAATTTTGTAGCAACACTCTTTAATTTTTATTGATTGCTCCCCATGTTTTGCATTAAAGGAAACATTTGGTGATTTGCATTTTTCAGCTGTTTCAGATTATACATCAATCAGCAGTGTCAGTGGGAATTAGCAGGGTTCATTATTTAAAACATGCTCCACGCCTTGGTTTTTACTTTAAAAAAAAAAGTATTATATTTGTGCTTGTAAATCTGAGATGACTTACAGGCTTCAACATATGGCCCTTACCATGACGTGTTGAATTTATAACGGTTCCCAGTGCATGTATTGGGTGCAATCACTTTGGAAAGTCATGATCAATATGTAGTCCCATACAGTATGACCGTTTTACCAATATCAATTGATATTACGCAGTCTTTGTTCATTCTTTCTGATCAAAAACAGCAAGCAATAAATATGGAATGCAAACTTATACATGGTACATATTTGGATTTGCAATCTTGGGAAAGAAGAACCTTCAGATGAAGTGCAGAGATGTGTATTACGCACAAAACATAGACACACACACATATGATAACACGCACATGTATGATAACACACACATCAGCAAACACACATACACACATTAATGCACATGCACAAACCTATGTACACACATGGATACACATAAACACATATTTATGTTAATACACACATGCTCACACACACATAAACAAACACACTAACATACATGCATATAATGTACACACCCGCATACACACACTCAAATGTATACACATACACACTAATGCTCAGGCAATAACACACATGCACAGACACGTGAGCACACCTTCGCACACACATGAATGTTAACACACACATGCTCACACACACTTACGCATAATTAAGCACACGTACACACCAATGCACAGACACATATCGGCACACACACCCTCACATGCCCACACACACACACACATGCCCACACACACATGTGACAACCCACATGCTGGCACACACACAAACATACTCAAACACACACACTAATGCGCACATGCAAACACACATGCAGATGTTTGGGGATATTTAGAGGTTTCGTTACCTGTCGTTTTGATCAGGACCACGTGAAATCACAGCTGCCACTAGGTCTGACACTGGGGCTAACTATATCACATTTATTGTTTTTGTATTTCACACAATATTATCCACTCTGCATTCAGCATGTATACTGTACTTGATTTTCCTTTCACCAGGAGACCAAAAACAGGTTTTTGTTTTTCAGCCAAAGCAGAATCGCATGCTTCACTGCTCAGCTCAATTAACTCCAGTGCTGCACATCCACTTGTGTTGCGCACTTGCTAAATGCTTGCTGTGGTGAAGTAGAAGAAACAGTTAATCAATCTGAAGCCTACAGCCCAATCCTGTTCTTTGCATATTTTGTCATCTAGCTGCGTTTATGCTGGTTTAGTTTAGTTTAGTTTGGAGTTGCAGCGCGGGAACAGGCCCTTTGGCCCACCGAGTCCATGCCAACCAGCGATCCCCGTACATTAACACTATCCTACACACACCAGGGACAATTTACATTTGATACCATGCCAATTAACCAATATACTTGTACGTCTTTGGAGTGTGGGGGGAAACCGAAGATCTCGGAGAAAATCCACACAGGTCACGGGGAGAATATGCAAACTCCGCACAGACAGCACCCGTAGTCAGGATAAACCTGGGACCTGGGTCTCTGGTGCTGGGAACAGGCCCTTCAGCCCAACGTGCCCAGACCAACCAACAAGCTCCATCTACAATAGTCTCACCTGCTTGAGTTAGGCCCATCTCCCTCTAAACCTATCCTATTCATGTACCTGACTAAGTGTTTATTAAACGTTGTGATCGTACCTGCCTCATCTCCTTCCTCCGGAAGCTCATTCCATAGACCTGCCACCCATTGTGTGAAAAAACGTTACCCCTCAGGTTCCTATTCAATCTTTTCCCCCTCACCTTAATCCTATGTCCTCTAGATATGTGCTTGTTTTGCTCCAATATAACTGGCTCAGAGTTATAAATCACATGGTAGTGCGGCACAGTGGCGCAGCGGTAGAGTTGATGCCTTACAGCGCTTACAGTGCCAGAGATCCGGGTTCGATCCCGACTACGGGTGCTGCCTGTACGGAGTTTGTACATTCTTCCTGTGACCGCATGGGTTTTCTCCGAGATCTTCGGTTTCTTCCCACGCTCCAAAGACGTACAGGTTTGTAGGTCAATTGGCTTGGTATAATTGTAAATTGTCCCTTGTGTGTGTAGGATAGTGTTAATGTGTGGGGATCACTGGTTGGTGTGGACTCGGTGGGCCGAAGGGTCTGTTTCTGCACTGTATCTCTAAACTAAACTAATCTAAACTAAACTAAACTAGTGCCCATGTAAGGTGAAGATAGTAAGATACAGTTGTGAATTTGATGTAAATGTGAACAGGTTGGTTAGTAAGTTAACCGATGACACCAAGATTGCTGGGAACATGGACTATAAGGCAGATTATCAATGTATGTAGATCAGCTACAGAAATGGGCAGAGAAATGGCAGATGGAGTTGAATCTGAGCAAGCGAGGGGTGTTACACTTTGGGAGGTCACATAGAAGCAGAAACTATACAATTAATGGTAAGACCTTTTACAGCATTGATGTGCAGAGAGATCTTAGGGTCGAAGTCCATATCTCCAACACAAGTACAACACAATGGTAAAGAAGGTGTGGGTAATTAAAATACTCTGTGCATTTACCATAAATATTCCCTTGATATAGTATCAGAAAATCAAAATCAAACATCAGTAGATGTTCTCACCTCTACCCCGTGCAGAGTTTGCACGTTCTCCCTGTGACGTATGGGTTTTCTCTGGTTTGCTCCATTCCTCACACATTCCAAAGACGCGCTGGCTTGCAGGTTAATTGGCTTCTGTAAATTACCCCTGGTGTGTAGGATAGGGCTGGTGTTCGAGCGATCAATGGTCGGTGTGGACTCGGCGGGCCGATTGGCCTGTTTCCATGCTATATCTCTAAACTGAACTAAACTAATGCCCTCATATCCAGTGTAATAACAAGGAAGAGTAGATGCTGGTTTATATCAAAATGTGGGAGTAACTCAGGGGGCCAGGCAGCATCTTTGGAGAACACGGATAGGTGATGTTTCTGGGTTGGGCTGCTTCTTCAGCTTAGCCTCTAATCCAGGCAGCATTCTTTCAAACTTCATGTGGAGTATGATGAAGGGTAAAGCCTTGCTGTTAACTGCTGCAATCAGTGGGGTTTTTTCAGCAGAAATAATTTACCAGTTGCATTTTAATGTGTAGCTCCGAACTCTTCTTTATTTGTTCATTGGGTTTTTCTTGCAGTGGAGTTCTTTGCCTGGGGCTAGTTTAAATGGCTGGTAAAAAATATGGCATATATCAAGGGGAAGACCCATTCTGCGTACACATCAGGCTGGCGATTTAATCAGTCCCACCACATAAGCCGAAGAAATGTTCTTCGGCAGAAATGTAGTTGTAAGCCCTGGTCGATCGTATTTTGATCCATGTTGAAAATGATCCCAATGGTTCCCTGATGCACTTGGGCTTTGCCAGCAGCTTAATCCACCCGTGTCCTGGAGCATTGAGCTAGATTAAATAAACATGGGCACAGCTATCCCCAACTCTCACATGGACAGGAGACTGACATTTGGGAGTTCTCACCTGTCTAATGGGCAGAAAAGCTAAACGTAATGACCAGGGGCAGATGTTATGCAGTATCAAATTCAGACGGCTTTCTTGTAGACAAGCTGAAGATTGCTCATAGTTGCTACAGAATATCCGTGTTGTGAAAATTAATGGTAATTCTTCAGGATAACATTGAAAAGACATTTGGACAGGTACATGGATAGGAAAGGTTTAGCTGGATATAGGCCAAACATGGGCAGGTTGGAGCACCTTGGTCGGCATGGGCAGGTTGGGCCGAAGGGCCCGCTTTCTCTGTTCAATACGATATGATATGATATGATACGATAAAACTTTATTCCTCCACGGAGGGAAATTGGTCTGCCAACAGTCACACCACACAACAAGGTACACAAAAACTTGAAGTTAAAAGTGGGGAAAAAAAATGAAAAGGACAAGCGACTGTTGGCTGGCTGCCGTGTGCACAGCGCCTTCACCGTGACAAACGAACAAACAAACGAACACAGACTTATCCCTTGGACAGAGGATTCTAAAACTAGAGTGCCCCCCCGCCCCAAACCAGATCCCTCTTTGTTTTCCCTCACGGCGGTCCCCCCCCACGCCGCATCCTCCATTGTCTTCCCCGCCCTCTCCCCTCACGTTCCACTGCCACCGAGGCTCCCGTTGCCGCCGAGTCTCACGCTGCCGCCACCAAGGCTCCTTCGACCCAGGCAGGCCTCGCCGCCCGGCTTCACCGCAGTCCCCTGGGAGGCCTGTGGGGGGAGTCAGAGTGGGTTCCGATCGCCGGCGCCCTGGTTGTTGTTCGGCGGGTGGATCAGGCCCGCGCGGCTCCCCGGGGCACTCCCACCGCGCACGCCGCTCCCTGGGGCCTCCCTATGACTCTGTGATTGCAGGAACAAGCCCGAGCTTTAGCAATGACCAATTTTCCTGGTGGTCGTGCTTTCATTTCTGTGTCAAGAGGTTGTAAGAATGTAGGACATAGGAGGAGAGGGAGGCCACTCGGCCCTTCAAGCCTGCTGCACCATTCCTGAAGGTCATGACCCGTCTTCTAGATTAACGCGTTATTGCCAATACCTGATTCCTTTCCTATCCAGAAATCTGTCAATCGCAGGATGAATAAACTCAGTGACTGAGCCATCTGCAGCCCTCCAAGGTAAACAAACCATTCTCTGTTCCCAATGTGGCCTCCTCTACATCAGCGAGACCAAGCGTAGACTGGGCAACTGTTTCACTGAACACTTGTGCTCGTTCTGCCAACACCAAGTGGATCTCCGGTTGCTAACCATTTCAACTTCTCTTTCCATTCCCACACTGACCTTGTGTGCAGGAAGGAACTGCAGATGTTCGTTTAAACCGAAGACAGACACAAGATGCTGGAGTAACTCAGCGGGACAGGCAGCATCTCTGGAGAGAAGGAATGGGTGACGTTTTGGGCGAGACCCTTCTTCTACCCTGTCTATCTACCCATACCGACCTTTCTGTCCTGAGCCTCCTCCATTGCCAGCATTAGGCCACACGCAAACTGGAGGAACCACGCCACATATTCCGCTTGAGTGGCTCACAATCTGACGGTATGAACAAGAATTTGTAGAGAGTTGTGAACGGAGCCCAGTCCGTTACACCAAACCAGTCCTCCCTCCCATCGACTCCATCAACATTAATGCTGCTCCGGGAAAGCAGCCAACATAATCAGGACTCATTTCAACTCCGGTGCTGCCTGAGAGTTTGTACGTTCCTCCTGTGATCGCAGGGTTGCCTCTAGGTGCTTCAGTTTGCTCCCACATCCTAAGGACATGTGGGTTTGCAGGTCATCTGTAAATTACCCCTAGAGTGTAGGGAGTGTATTACTAATGTGCACAGGTGATCGATGGTCGCCATAGACTCAGTGGGCTGAAGGGCCTGTTACCATGCTGTATCTTTCAATCCAATTCAATTCAATTCAATTCAATATGATCATGGATGATCATCCACATGCAATCCCCTTTTTCAGCCTATCCCAATTTCCCTTGATTTCTTTCGTCTTTACAACTGCATCTAACTCCTTCTGGAATATATTTCATGATTTATTCCAACTGCCCTCTGCGGTAAAGAATTCCATAAGTTCACCACTCTTTGGGGGTGAAGACATTTTGCCATATCTGAGTCCTAAATGGTTTACAACATATCTTTCTGGTGGATCCCTTTTTCTAGACTTCCCCGCCATTAGGAACATCCTTCCTGCATCTACTACGTCCAGACCCCTGTCAGGTTTTCTTTATGTAGAGAAGTATGAATGGTCTTCTGCCCACTCCCCGCTGGTTCCATCTTCCCACCATCACTTCCTACACTGGTTCCACTTACCTACTTATTAGATTCTGGTATCTGCAGCACTTTGCTACCTTCACTTACCACTACCAGGCTCCATGTTGACCTTCACCCTCGCTGCATCTTCCCTTCATCCCCCTCCTCACTCAGTTCATCCTGTCACTAGCCAGGCTCGGTCCTCTACACTCTGTGTCCTGGAGCAGGGTCTCGGCTTGAGTCCTCGACCATCTCTCAGCTCTTAATGTCAGAAACTTACAATATTCTTAAGGGGTTGGACAGGCTAGACGCAGGAAGATTGTACCCGATGTTGGGGAAGTCCAGAACAAGGGGTCACAGTTTAAGGATAAGGGGGAAGTCTTTTAGGACCGAGATGAGAAAGTTTTTTTTCACACCGAGAGTGGTGAATCTGTGGAATTCTCTGCCACAGGAGGTAGTTGAGGCCAGTTCATTGGCTATATTTAAGAGGGAGTTAGATGTGGCCCTTGTGGCTAAAGGGATCAGGGAGTATGGAGAGAAGGCAGGTACGGGATACTGAGTTGGATGATCAGCCATGATCATATTGAATGGCGGTGCGGGCTCGAAGGGCCGAATGGCCTACTCCTGCACCTATTTTCTATGTTTCTATGTTTCTATGTTTACCCTACTGAGTTCCTCCAGCAGTTTGTTTCTTTCTTCAGATTCCAGTGTCTGCAGTCTCTTAGGAGTCGTACCGCACGGAAACAGGCCCTTCGGCCCAACTTGCTCACGCTGACCAAAGTGCCCCGTCCATACTAATCCCACCACTGGTCCCATGCCCCATCTTGCCCACCACACTCTCGGTCGAAAAAGTTGCTCTTCAGGTTCCTATTAAATCTTTCCCCCCCCCCCCCCTCACCTGAAACCAATGTTTCCAGGTTCTTGATTCCTCTGTTCTGGGTAAAAGACTGTGCATTTACCCTACCTATTCGTCTCTATGACCTTATACACCTCTATAAGATCACCCCTCAGCTTCCTGTGCCCAAAGGAATAGAGTCCATGCTTGCCCAAGCACTTCCTATAGCACAGGCCCTCAACATCCTTGTAAAACAGGTCTTGTTATCACTATTGGTTAGAGTGCAGCAGAACAGATGCAAGTAAGGCAAATGAGATGTCACAGTAAAGAAAACAGACCACTGAGGCAGCTGAAGAAAATTCCCTTGCTTTTGCACTAAATAGTTCCATGAAGTCTTCTAACTCTGCAGACAATGCAGGACTTCCCAAATGCCACAGTGCAGTTTCTGGCAAGACTTTGTGCTCAAGTCTCTGGAGTGAGAACAGAAGCAATGATCGTCCGTCCCAATGTTTTTTCATCACATTATATTGCCTGATTGGTATTCTCCATGTACACTCAGGAGAACGGCTAAGTAGAACACAAAGTGCTGCAGCAACTCAGCAGGTCAGGTAGCATCTCTGGAGAACAAGGATAGATGGCGTTTTGGGTCAGGACTCTTCTCCCGACCCAAAATGTCACCTATCCATGTTCGCCAGAGATGCTGCCTGACCCACTGATTTACTCCAGCACTTTTTATGTCCTTTTAACGTAAACCAGCATCTGCAGTTGCTTATTTCTACAATGGCTAAATAGAACTGTGTTTTCATAGATAACAAACAACATCTTTAAAAGTCACATCTTAGAAGCCTGGTGTTATATCATTTTAGTACATAGAACATAGAACACACGATGCCTCAGAAAAGCCACCAGCATCCACAAAGACTCTTCACACCCCTGCAACCGTCTGTTCGAACTTCTACCATCGGGCAGACGATACAAGGCCTTCTACACCCGCACCTCCAGACTCAGGAACAGCTTCATCCCCAGGGCCATAGCTGCTATGAACCGGTCCTGCTGAGCCGGATGGTCACATCGCACAGTGAACCGGCACAGATCTACTTGCACTTTATTCTGTTTTAAAACTGTTACAATTTGTTTCGTTGGGTTGTTTAAATTAACACTGACTAGCTAATTAATTTATTGCATCGTATGGGAGGCGCATTCCCAATCTTGTTGTACCCCTGTACAATGACAATAAAGATATATTGTATTGTATTGTATATTGTACAGTACAAGAAAAGGTCCTTCGGCCCACAATGTCTGTGTCAAACATGATGCGGAGACCATCGCTTATCTGCCTGCACATAATCTATATCCCTCCATTCCCTGCATATCCATCAGCCTATTCAAAAATCTCTTAAATCCCACTATCGTATCCACTTCCACCACCCTCGGCAGTTCGTTACATGTACCCACCACTCTCCATGTAAAAACTTGCTCTGCACATCTCCTTTAAACTTTGCCCCTCTTGCCTAAAAGTGCTTTTGAGCACTGCAAGTCTTTGAACACTGTAATTTAATAGTGCAAAAGTAGAAACCGTGTAAGGAAAGTGTCGGTTCAGTCGAGTGTGCAGACTTGAAACTTGCCCGTATTTTTATGTATCTTTTACGCATTTACTCTTTGCACTCTTACTTAACTGTATAATATAAATGATCATGGAAGAAAAGTCAATAACTTGAAGCATTTACTTCCTGTGTAGCCTGAAGTGACGGTCATGGTTAATTAATAGATGTGACCTGAACTTTTGGAGTTGATTGTTAAGAGAGTAATTGAATTATTAATAGGTTCTAGTAATGCTGACATGATACCCCTTGCCCTTCAGCACCGAGCCCATATGATCTTCTCGGGAACGTTTTGCCAGTCGCACTCCAAGTTAGAGGATATCAGCCAGAGGAGGGGATGGAATGAGATAGAAGCACTATGTTTAATGGACATAAGGGCCTGTCCCAGTTACGCGATGTTTAAGGCGACTGCCGGCGACTGTCAAAGTCGTAGCAGATCGCCAAAATTTTCTGTTACCCTACGACAATGACCACGACAATGCCGAGTCAGGTCGATACAAGTTACTTTTTTTGTGAAACTAGCACCTGGCTAAGAGATTACACCGTCTTCGGAAACATCGCAAAATTCCCACGCTTACCTGACCGTCAAACTGTCGCCTCCAATCTACCTTTCAAATGTCCTGACGGTAAATAAATTGGTTACACAAAACTATCTTCTGGTATCTTCAAATGCCTTTTCTTAATTTAATATTACGTGCTTCTAAATGCATCTGCGACAACCTAGCAAACCTGGGGACAGCATGCGACAGACAGCGCCCGCAATAAGCTACGATACCTGGCGACAAGCCAGCTGTCGCCGAGAAATTTCTATCTGGAATTTTTTTCTGCGATGTGCCGAGATCCGCCACGATTCATTGAAGAGTCCTCACGATCGTGTCCGCGCGCGACACCCCGGCGAATGTTCGGCGACAGGCTAGCTGCCGGCAGTCGCCTTAATATCGCCTAACTGGGACAGGCCCTATAGTGATTCAATGGGCAAGAGATTGAAGGATATGGGTGTAACATGGGCAGGTAGGTTTAGTGTAGACGGGCTAGGTGGTCCGCATGGACATAGTGGGCTGAAAGGTATGTGTCTGTGCTGCACAACTGCATGACTCGATGAACTATAACATTGTCAGTGGAGTCAGGTGTGTTGATCGGTCACCCAGTCGCACTATTTTTACTTCATTCCACTTTCTCCCCCACTCCCTGTGCACTGGGGGCAATTTACAGAGGCCAATTAACCTGGTAACCCGCACGCCTTTGGGATGTGGGAGAAAACCGGAGCACCCGGAGAAAACCCACGTGGTCACAGGGAGAACGGGCAAACTCCGCGCACACAGCACCTGAGCGCAGGATCGAACCTGCGTCTCTGGCATTGTGAGATAGCAGCTCTACCAGATGTGCCATTGTACAAGGCCAGTGACAGAGTCATCGATCCATAGGGTCAAAGACCCTCACAGCACAGAAATATGCCCTCTGTCCAACTTGCCCATGCCGACCAAGATGCCCGCTCTATGCTAGTCCTATCTGCCTTCTTTTGGCCCACATCCTTCTAAATCTGTACATGTCCAAATGTCTTTTAAATGTATATAGAGGGGCTATCGCAGGATGTTTAGGATTATTTTGAATTTTCATTCCTATCTGAATTTAACCTGCAGAAATGATTCATTATTAATTTATTTGTATTGCACAAAAACATTACTATTTTGAACATCACCGAGATTATCTTCTTAACAGTAATCTTAATGAATAATGGATCCATAAAATGGCTCCTGCAATTTTAGGCTTGCACGGTGGCGCAGTAGTAGAGTTGGTGCCTTACAGCGTTTTCAGCACCGGAGACCCGGGTTCGATCCCGACTACGGGTGCTGTCTGTAAGTTCTCCCCATGACCGAGTGTGTTTGGTCTGAGATCTTCGGTTTCCACCCACACTCCAAAGACGTGCAGGTTTGTAGGTTAATTGGCTTAGTATAAAAATGAAAAATTGTCCACAGTGGGTGTAGGATAGTGTTAATGTGCAGGGACCGCTGGTTGGCGCCGACTCGGTGGGCCGAAGGGCCTGTTTCCACGCTGTATCGCTAAACTAAACTAAACTAAACTAAATTAAACTAAACTAAACTAAACAATCCCCCTTGTGTAGGAAAGAACTGCAGATGTGGTCATAATTTGAACATCGACTTCTCCAACTTTAGACAGTTCCTTTGTCCCTCCCGTCCCCTCCTCCTTCCCAGATCTCCCTCTATCTTCCTGTCTCCACCTATATCCTTCCTTTGTCCCGCCCCCCTGACATCAGTCTGAAGAATGGTCTCGACCCGAAACGTCACCCATTCCTTCTCTCCCGAGATGCTGCCTGACCTGCTGAGTTACTCCAGCATTTTGTGAATAAAGAACTGCAGATGCTGGTTTAAATCAAAGATAGACACAAAATGCTGGAGTAACTCAGAGGGACAGGCAGCATCTCTGGCGAGAGGGAATAGGGTGACGTTTTGGGTCGAGACCCTTCTTCTGACCCGAAACGTCACCCGTTCCTTCTCTCCAGAGATGCTGCCTGTCCCGCTGAGTTACTCCAGCATTTTGTGTCTGTAAACAATCCCTGTATTGCCTTCACTCCAGTTACATGTTGCAGAGCTCAGTGCAGGTGGCGTTAAAAGAAATGTGGCCCAGGGGCAGGATTTTTGAGTGTAAGTGGTACAAGATAAAAGGAAACGTTTCTTGGCATCTTATTTAACACCAGTAAAAAGAAACTTAATTGATGAAGTGATGATAAAGCAAAACTAATTTATTGGCTTACAAAGGATCAGTGCATATGTGCTCAGGGTTATTTTTTTAAACATTGGCACTTCCCTTGATAATACTTTGTGTTTGAGTTTTACAACCCAATCCCATTCTCCTTCTAACTGCATGAATGGGGAATGGAAGTGGGTTTGTAGGTATAAAAGTATTGGTATTGGTTTATATTGTCACGTGTACCGAGAAACGGTGAAAAGCTTTAGTATGCGCGCTATCCTATTAAATCAGATAATGCTTTTGCACGAAGAGAGACACAAAAAGCTGGAGTAACTCGGCGGGTCAGACAGCATCTCTGGAGAAAAGGAGTAGGTGACGTTTCTGGTCGAGACCCTTCTTCAGACTGAGAGTCAGGGGAAAGGAAAACGGGAGATATAGACGATGATGTAGAGAGATATAGAACAAATGAATCAATACTGTACATGAATACTCAAGCCAAACACATGTACAGGTGGAGTGAAGGAAAAAATACCAGGGTACAAAATATCGTTTCTCAGCATTGTAACATTGCAGAAAATATCCAATGTCTGTAAAGAGATAGATTGGTTCTACCTTCAGTTTAAATGAGATTAGTTCAGTTTATTATTGTCATGTGTACTGAGGTACACTGAAAAACAGTGAAAATGCCTGCGGACATCCCGAGAGAGGGTAGCAGTTTAGTTCAGTAAGATTAGTTTATTATTGTCATGTGTGCTACGATCATGAGCCATAAGAGCAGAAGTAAGCCATTCAGCCCATCGGGTCCACTCTGGTACTGTACTGAGGTACAGTGAAAGGTTGTCAGTTCAGGAGTGAACATGTAAAACCAGAGGGAGGGATATGGGTGGGATTTTGGCTTGCACTTTCAGTCTTTCAAACTTAAATGCATTATTCCCATGGGTTTAGTTGGGCAGAACATGGATCCTGCCTTTGGAAGTTCTGTCCTTTTCCTTTGGAATCAGGAAACAGAGGACATAGGTCTATGGTGAGGGGGGGGGAAGATTTAATAGGAACACGCGGGGCAACCTTTTTAACATCAAAGGGTGGTGGGTATATGAAACGAGGTGCCAGAAGAGGTAGTTGAGGCAGGTACTATCAAAACGTTTAAAAAACATTTGTTCAGGTAGATGGATAGGATATGTTTAGAGGGGTATGGACCGAACGCAGACTTGCGGGACTAGTGCAGATGGGTCAAGTTGGTCGGCGTGGGCAAGTTGGGCCGAAGGTCCTGTTTCCATGCTGTATGACTCTGTGACTCTATGACACTAAATGCCCTCAACAAAATCTGATTTGTAACCTTTGATACGCCAAAGATCAAAAAGGATTTGTGTTAAAGGAAAAGCCAAGTGATGTTGTTGAGTGCTCTTCTTGATGGTGGGATTTAGATTGACTCGATATTTTGTTGTGCAATGAGCGACGCCACTGTTAACAGTGCCGTGGAATAAGACAACAGCAATAACCAATTCTAATTCCCTTTGATGTACATTGGTTTCTCCTTGTTGGATCAACTTCAGACACATTCAGCAGGAAAACCATTTTCCAGCATGCTCTTTCAGGAAGGGAATCTCAATGCCAATGGAATTCCTCAGAAGATAAAACAGCCCACACCGCTGTGTGTAGGTTGATACGTGGCTGGTAACTTTAATCACAGGAAATAGAAACATAGAAACGTAGAAAATAGGTGCAGGAGTAGGCCATTCGGCCCTTCAAGCCTGCACCGCCTTCCAATATGATCATGGCTGATCATCCAGCTCAGTAACCTGTACCTGCCTTCTCTCCATACCCCCTGATCCCTTTAGCCACAAGGGCCACATCTAACTCCCACTTAAATATAGCCAATGAACTGGCCTCAACTACCTTCTGTGGCAGAGAATTCCACAGACTCACCACTCTCTGTGTGAAGAAATGTTTTCTCATCTCAAATGGCCATCTCCAGGAAGAGATGGTTTAACTAAATTTACATACCCCTGGGACATTCAATGCCATTATCACCAACAGGTTTTGCACCATTGATATCCTGGAGCCACTGTTGAACAGAAACACAACTGGACTAGCCATATAAGTGGAAACAACAAACTGCAGATTCTGGTTTATACCAAAGGTAGACACCGTGCCGGAGTGACTCAGTGGGTCAGTCGGCATTTCTGGAGAAAAAGAATAGGTGACGTTTTGAGTCGGGACCCTTCTATCAATCTGAAGAAGGGTCCCGACCCAAAACACCACATCCTTTTCCTCCAGAGATGCTGCCTGACCTATTGAGTTACTCCAGCACTTGGTGTCTACCTTAGCCATACACTGGCTGCAAGAGCAGGTTAGAGTCTGGGTATGTTGTTAATCCCCTCCAGAAACGCCAAATTTCCACATTTATAAGACACTTGAAGAATGCGTTGGATAATTTTACATTTTGCTGGATGACCCGCCTTTGGAGTATCAGGTGCAATTATAGTTGCCCCATTATAGGAAGGGTATTCAGGCTATGAGGGGGGTGCAGGAGGGGTTTACAAGAACACTGGCTGGATTAAAGGGTATTAACTACAAAGCGATGTTGGACAGATTGGATTGTTTTGTCTGCAGTGTTACGTAAAGGCAAAGATAGGGTAGACAGAATCATTTTCCCAGGTTGGAAAAATCAAAGATTAGAGGGCATAAGGTGAGAGAGGAAAGAGGACATGTGCAGGGTACGTTTTTCTACACAGGGAGAGGTGGGTGCCTGGAACTCGGTGGTGGTCAAGTCAGAAATGAAAATGACATTTAAGATGCTTTTGGATTGAACCAAGGATATGTAGGGAATGAAGGGATTGGATCATGTGCAGGCAGAGGAGATGAACCTAACCTGGTATCATGTTCGGTGCGGACATTTTATGCTGAAGGGCCCGTTCCTGTTCGCTGCTGTTCTATAAAACATAGAACATAGAACGTAGAACAGTACATCACAGGAACTTGCCCTTCGGCCCAACATGTTTGTGCCGAACATGATGCCAAGTTAAACTAATCTCATCTCCCTGTTTATAATCCATATCCCTCTATTTCCTGCACTTCCACGTGCCTATCCAAAAGCCACCATCATATCTGTGTCTCCAGCACCACCCCAGGCAATGCTTTCCAGGCCCCCACCACCCTCTGTGTAAAAAAACATGTCCCGCAGATCTCCATGAAACTTTTCCCCTCTCACCGTATAACTATGCCGTATGGCGTTTGACATTTCCTCCCTGGGAACAAGGTGCTGATTGCCCACCTCATCTGTGCCTCTCGCAATTTTATATACTTCTATCAAGTTTCCCCTCAACCTCCAATGTTTCAGAGAGAACAATCCGAGTTTATCCAACCACTCCTTATAGCTGAGTTTATCCAACCACTCCTTATAGCTGAAACCATGTAATCCAGCCAGCATTCTGGTAAACATGTCCGCACCGAACAGAAGGCAGGAGAATGGTGGAGTAGACTTGATGGGCCGCACCGAACATGACCATGTAATCCAGCCAGCATTCTGGTAAACCTCCTCTAAGCCCTTTCCAAAGCCCACACATCCTTGGTGCAATGGAACTGTACGCAAAACTCCAAATGCGGCCGAACCGAAGTTGCATTATGACTTCCTGACTTGTATACACTATGCTCCTAGCAAGAAGGCAAGCATACAACACACCTTCTTTACCACCCCATCTACTTGTGCTTCCACCTTCAGTGAGCTATGAACTTGGATTCCAAGATCTCTCTGCACACCAATGCTATTAAGGGTCTTGCCATTAACTGTATACTCTCCCCTTACATTCAACCGCCTAAAGTTCAACACCTCACTCTTGCTTGGATTAAACTTAATCTGCCATTTCTCCACCAATCTCTGATCTATGTCCCGCTGTATCTTCTGACAGCCCTTCCTCCCTGTCTGCAGCTCCACCAATCTTGGTGTCTTCAGCAAATTTATCTATGTTCAATGAGTCATTTACAATGTTATCCAGGAAAAAAAACCCAACTCCAATGTTCGACTTTCTATCTACTGCTTTGAAGAATTATTTCCCCTCTTGCGTTATTCCCATAACTTAATTCATTTTCAGTCTTCAAAGCTGAAATACATTATTCCCAGGGATTTAGCTGAGGTAAACATGGACCCTCCCTTTTGGAAGTTCCGCCCACTGAATATCCTCAACAGGGCCTGATTTGTAAACTTTGATACACCAAAGTTCAACAAGGATTTGTGTCAATGGAAATGTCTGGAGATGATGTTAAGTGCTCTTCTTGACCTGAGCTTTGGTTTTCCATGGAGGAACATCACTGCTAACAGTACAGTGGAATGGGACAACTGCAATAATTAATTCTAAGTCATTTTGACATACGCATTCACCAATGCACCACGATGGGGCCTAACTAAAGAAATACGCTGCAGCCACTGACTGAGGTTACTCTCAAATCCACAGCCTCTCCCACCGAGAAGGATTTAAAAGACACTTGGACAGATACGTGGATAGGAAAGATAAAGAGGAATGTGGGCCAAATGTGGGCAGGTGGGGCTAACGTAGATGGGGTAACTTGATTGGTCATGTCATAAGTAATAGGAGCAAGATTAGGCCATTCGGCCCATTAAGTCTACTCCGCCATTCTC
Source organism: Rhinoraja longicauda (assembly GCF_053455715.1). Classification (NCBI taxonomy): domain Eukaryota; kingdom Metazoa; phylum Chordata; class Chondrichthyes; order Rajiformes; family Arhynchobatidae; genus Rhinoraja; species Rhinoraja longicauda. The sequence goes on along the minus strand of NC_135980.1, from coordinate 21,656,261 downwards.
CTGCCTTCTCACCACAACCCCTGACACCTGTGCTAATCAAGAATCTATCTATCTCTGCCATTGGCATTGGCATGACATCCATTGGACTGGACAAGATGGCCGAAGGGCCTGTTTCCGTGTTGGAAGACACAATAACTGTATGACAAGTATGGCAGGCGCACGTGAGCTTCACTTGCGGACCACCCTCCAAGAACTGGCCGGAGTTTTTTATCATCATTTATTGATTAGTACGGGTATCAGGGTTTGTGGGGAGAAGGCAGGAGACCGGGGTTAGGAGGGAGAGACACATCAGCCATGATTGAATAGACTTGATAGATCATGGTTGATAGGCCGAATGGCCTAATTCTGCTCCTATCACTTATGAACTTATGAACTTATTCCTCCCTGTGGCTGGTTTAAATCCTGCAACTCCCTGCACAACAGCATTGATGGAGTGCCATCACCAAAGGGACTGCAACAATTCAAGAAGGCGACACACCAACACCTCTCAAAAAGTCTAATGGATGGGCTTTAAACGCTGGCCTTGTAAGTAATGGCCACATTCTTGCATTGTGGGCAGGGAACAAGGCTTGGCCCTTTGGGTTCTGAGTCCATTTATAGAACTTCAAATGAGGTCAGGTGAATCAAAGCAAACCACGGATCAATGCTAGACATTTAACTGTACCACATATTTACTCAGCGAGTCACACAGGGAGGCTGCCGATCCTACTTCAAAGGCTAGGGTTACCAAACTGTGGGCAGGCGTAGAGTTGGGACACAGGTTACGAGCTGAGATTTTACGGATTCTCAGATTTTTGTCGAGCTGTTAATGGAACTGCTAAGTGGGAGGATTGGATGAAGGCTGGTTGCATTAGTGGGTGTAAAGAACAGGAAACAGAGCAAGAAGTGAACCGCAAGATGTGCTGGCAGTTCATTGGAAGCTGTGCATGAGGTCTGGGCTTATTACATGGACTCTTCCCGACAGGATAGTAAATGCAAGGGAATGTTCTCTAAACCCTGGAAGAAAGAAAGTAGTCTCTTCACTAATTGCCATTGATTCAGGTGCCACAGCCTTTTCTTATTCCCCGACTACTGCCCAGAAATTAGTCTTTTGAATTATATTATCATGGCATATAGATTGTTGACATATTTCTACCTGTGTGTCTCTTTGAAGAACCAGATGAAAATCAAATTTAAAGGATCCTCTGAAACATTTGGCAGATACACGTACATTAATTATGAATTGGATATGAAATTGGTCGATTGATTGAAAAATACAGCTTAGAAACAAGCCCTGCAAGCCCATTCACACTCGTTCTGTGTTACAAGGTCATAAGGTCATAAGTGATAGGAGCAGAATTAGGCCATTCGGCCCATCAGGTCTACTCCGCCATTCAATCATGGCTGATCTATCTCCCCCTCCTAACCCCATTCCCCTGCATTCTCCCTGACACCCGCACTTTTCCCCCCTTTTATATCCACTTCCAAACACTAGGGACAATTTTACAGAGACCAATTAACTTACAAACCCGCACGCCTTTGGGACGTGGACTCGGTGGGCCTGCTTCCGTGATGTATCTTTAAATCAATCAATCAATTAAATGTAACTGAGAATTTCTTCAATTATGTTAACGAGTAATTTGGAAAAATCCTCTTAAATACCACTTTTGTATCTGCCTCCACCACCATTCCCTGGCTGCACGTTCCAGGCATCCACCACCATTTATGTAAAAGACTTACCCTGCACATCAATATACTAAAACTCTCGTTTGTTTGTTTGTTTGTTCCTGAACTACAGCCAAAATGGTACACGATAGCGCAACAATTTTAGGCCCACCTTATTCACCGTCGTCCCTTTGGTTTTAATGGGAGAAGTTTCGTTGGAATCGGTGTTATATTTTTAAAGTTATTCACATTTTAAAGTTTAAATCTATCTCCTAGCGAGGGAGGGAGGATAAGGGGGGTTGAGGGGGATAGAGTGGGGTGGGGTGGGGAGGGGAAGGGGGAACGGGGAGGGGGAGGGGGAGTGGAGGGGGAGTGAAGGAGAGGGGAGAGGGGAGGGGGGGAGGAGAAGGGGAAGGGGAGGAGAAGGGGAGGGGGAGGGGGAGGGGGAGGGGGAGGGGGAGGGGGAGGGGGAGGGGGAGGGGGAGGGGGAGGGGGAGGGGGAGGGGGAGGGGGAGGGGGAGGGGAGGGGGAGGGGGAGGGGGAGGGGGAGGGGGAGGGGGAGGGGGAGGGGGAGGGGGAGGGGGAGGGGGAGGGGGAGATGCTGCATCAACACAGGAGAGGTTTGGGCCCAACAGGTCCACTTTGTCTAGTCCCCTTTAAATTTCGCCCCTCTCACCTTAAACCCTCTGGTCTTTGACATTTCTAACCTGGGAAGAAGGTTTTGACACTATTTATGTCTCTCGTAATGTCATGTAATTCTATCAGCCCTCGACGGTCCAGAAAAAACAATCCAAGGCTCCTGCGTGTGTAAAATATGCAAAAGGAATTCCACTGCACAGTTGCACAGTTGCACAAATAAACCACCATTGAACCATTGCAGTTTGATCATCCTCTCCTTAAATCAGTGATATCATTGCACACCACTGTCAGAGTGAGGCCCAACATTAATTGGAGGAACAACACCTCATATTTTGCTTGGGCAGCTTACAACCCAGCGGTTCGAATATTAATTTGTCTAACATCAAGTAACCCTTCAAGTAACCCTTGCTTTCCCTCCCTCTCCCTCCCTCCCCATCCTAGTCCTCCGACTAGTTTCACTGACCTCCCGATTAAGTATTACTGATTGTTTGCCTCATTGTCACCTTCCCCATTCCTCGATCAGCGTCCCCTTTGATCTGTATTTTCATACCTTATCCTTCCTTATCTCTATGTCTCCCTCTCCCCCGACTCTCAGCGTGAAAAAGGGAGTCTCGACCCAAAACGTCACCCCTTCCTTCTCTCCATAGATGCCGCCTGTCCCGCTGAGTTACTCCACCATTTTGTGTCCATTGCAGGGTGATGTCATGGCTAACTATTCATTGACGTCGCAGTAAACAAAAACACAGAGAATTAATGATGAAAAACACTTATTTTCACTGCAAATGAAATTGAAACTGGACTTTTATATATAATATTGATCAGTTCACTCGGTTTCACGTAAGGAGGCAAGATTGTAGAACTGCTTTAGTTTTGCAACTGTAGACAAAATGAATAGTGCTCCATGCAGGTGACAGTTGTTGGCAGCCGCTAAAATATAATGCTCCCAATGTCTGTCAGAAGCTAAATTAAGTCCTTTGGCCTGAAAGCACTAATCTGCTTGGAAATTCTGCAGTATAGTGAATTTCTCCCCATTTGCACTTTCAGCAGTTCAAGCATTTTGCAAGAAGAAGGCAAAAAGATGATAATTGTGCCAAGTGTGTCAACAGATTAAAATATTGAAGGTGCTATCACCTCACGCCGTTTAAGCAGTGCGTGTCGGGGGCTATTCTTTCAACTGAATAGCAGCTTAGTGACCCAATTCTTAAGCGTGGATTTCATGCGTGGATGCTAACCTAGCCATCATGTCCCAGAGCAGTCAATAACCTATCAGGCTGCACCTATCATTTACTTGGGAAGAAGCTATGGGTTTTAAGTGCCGTGATAAATAACTGGTATCCTAAATCCGAAATCATCAAGGGACAATCAATGGGACCTTTCCCCAGGGTCACACATTACCAAAGTGCAGTTGGGGGGCACAGGTGTCGCCCATACAGGGCACTTGCAGGTTAGTTCCTTAATAAGATTCATTCATTGAGTTCATTGTATCCCTTTTAATTGCATACCCCATTCGACAGCAAAATTACAACAGGTGATTAAAGAGACTGTAATCTTTTTTGCTGGCTGATGTCACCTAAGTAATGCATTCTGTGATGATACCACCACTCGGTGCATTTCGTTAGCCGCCCATAGACAATGATGCTTGGTCTTCAGTTCGCAAGGGTCCTAATGACCACCGTGGTCCTGTACTGCACGATACGATACGATACGATACGATACGATACGATACGATACGATACGATACGATACAATACGATACGATACGATACGATACGATACGATACGATACGATACGATGTGATACGATGTGATATGATACGATACTATCTGATACGATATGATATGATACGATATGATATGATACGATACGATACGATACGATACGATGCGATATGATGTGATATGATACGATACGATATGATACGATATGATACGATACGATACGATACGATACAATGTGATATGATACGATGCGATATGATACGATACGATACGATACGATACGATGCGATACGATACGATACGATACGATACGATGCGATGCGATACGATATGATATGATAGAACTTCGTTTATCTGCCAACAGTTATAAAACACAAAAATACATGAAACATGAAATTAAAGTGACGAGTGGAAAGGATTGGGGATGTGCAAAGATTGCGGAGGGGGAGGGGGGGGGGGGGGAGTCAATCTCAGGAGTTGTACAGTTTGATAGCCACAGGGAAGAAGGATTTCCTGTGGCGTTCTGTGCTGCATCTTGGTGGAACCAGTCTGTTGCTGAAGGTGCTCCTCAGGTTGACCAGTGTGTCATGAAGGGGGTGAGCTGTATTGTCCAGGATGCTCCGCAGTTTGAGGAGCACCCTCCCCTCCAAGACCACCTCCCGTGAATCCAACTCCGCCCCCAGGACGGAGCCAGCCTTCCTGATGAGTTTGTTAATCCTGTTGGCGTCCGGGGCCTTCGCCCTGCTGCCCCAGCACACGGCAGCGAAGAAGATGGCACTGGTTATGGTAGAACATATGCAGCATCTTATTGCAGACGTTAATGTAGTGGCTCCTTCTCAAAATGTACAGCGCGTAGATGAATATAGTGTGACACCAGTGATTTTACACAGACCACCGACCACAGTACACAGTACGCTGACCACTGTACGAGAATGATCCCAGGAATGAGTAGGTTAACATATGATGAGCGTTTGACTGTACTGGGCTTCTACTCGCTGGAGTTTGGAAGGATGAGGGGGGACCTCATTGAAACTTACCAAATAGTGAAAGGCCTGGATAGAGTGGATGTGGAAAGGATGTTTCCACTAGTGGGAAAGTCTAGGACCAGAAGTCATAGAATTAAAGGATGTTCATTTAGGGAGGAGGTGAGGAGGAATTTGTTTAGTCGGAGGGTAATGAATCTGTGCAATTCATTGCCACAGAAGGCTGTGGAGGCCTTCAATGGATACTTGGAAGGCAGAGATAGGTAGATTCCTGATTAGTACGGGTGTCAGGAGTTATGGGGAGAAGGTAGGAAAATGGGGTTAGGAAAGAAAGATAGATCAGCCATGGTGGTGTAGGCTTGATGGGCCGAATGGCCCAATTCTGCTCCTACCCCTTATGAATTTATGAACCACCGTGGAATCACTTCCTCTGTCAAATTCTGGTTTTGTTACTGTGTTAGAGGAAATGAAACTTTAAAAAAAATCTTTTATGTTAAGAAAAGCTAAACGTAATCAGGATTGGTGTTTGAGACATCAGTGGTGATTAACATACTACTGGGCTCACAAGGAACTGGAAACTTGAGCAAACACAAAGCCAATTAACCCAAGGACCTGCAATTTTGTGGAATGTGGGAGGAAACCGGAGCACCTGAAGAAAACCTATGCCGCCACCGGGAGAACGTACAAACTCTGTACAAACAGCACCGATAGTCAGGATCAAACACGGGTCTCTGGTGCTGTGAGGCAGCAACTTTACTGCTGTGTCACTGTGTTCTGTGTTCAATGTTCTTACCCAGTTTGGTTTAAAACTACCCTTTTCCAGAAGTTCATAAGTGCTCGGACAGAATTAGGCCAATCAGCCCATCAGGTCGAAGGTCATAAGGTCATAAGCGATAGTAGAATGAGGCCATTCGGCCCATCAAGTCTACGCCATTCAATCGTGCCTGATTTATCTCTCCCTCCTAACCCCATTCTCCTGCCTTCGACCCATAACCTCTGACACCCGTACTAATCAAGAATCTATCTATCTCTGCCTTAAAATATCCATTGACTTGGCCTCCACAGCCTTCTGTGGCAAAGAATTCCACAGATTCACCACCCTCTGACTCTGCCATTCAACCATGGCTGATCTATCTTTCCCTCTCAATCCCATTCTCCTCCCTTCGCCCATAACCCCTGACACCCTAAGTGGTGCCTATATCTGTAAATCAAAATAACATTCAAATGCTGGAACTCTGGTATAAAAACTGAAAATGCTGTAAATACTCAATAGGACAGACAGCATCTGTGATGATATAGAATCTTAGCACAGCAACAGAACCTTTTGCCCATGAAGAACAAGATGTCCCATCTCAGCTCGTCCCATTGTCTGCAGTTCTAATGACATCCTGGATCTGAACCTTTAACTCCGTCCCACTTTCCTCAGATGCTCTCTGACCTGCTGAGCGTTTTCTGTTTGTTTTGTGGCACCTGCGTTCATTGTAAAACAGGGACTGAAAATGACATGATGTCGCCCATTCCAGTCTCACAAAGCAAGAAGAAACAGACAGAAATAAACTGTCCTACCTGACTGACCTCCTCCACAGACACACTCCCACCCGTACCCTCCGCTCTGCTGCTGCTAACCTCCTGTCCCCCCCCCATCCGGACCAAACTCAGATCCTGGGGGGACAGGGCTTTCTCCATCGCTGCTCCCACCCTCTGGAACTCACTACCTCAAACCATCAGAGACTCCTCCTCACTCACCACATTCAACACTGCCTTCAACCACTGACCGTCACCTCACCTTATTTTTCCTTTTCTGTTCGTTTACTTATTTATTTATTTATTTCTATGTTTTAGTAAACCGCTATACAAATGTAATGCATTATTATTATATGGACCCTTGTGCTGGAGGTCTTGATAAGTGCTTCCAATTTAAAAAATCTCTAATCCATTATAAATAACATTAACACACAGTCCACCGATAACTTATGTCCATCATTCAAATTTATAAGACATAATGACATTTTTTTTAGAAAGGAGTTGAGGAGAAATGTCTTTAGTCAGAGGGTGGTGAATCTGTGGAATTCTTTGCCACAGAAGGCTGTGGAGGCAAAGTCAGTGAACATATTTAAGGCAGAGATAGATAGATTCTTGGTTAGTGCGGGTGTCAGAGATTGTGGGGAGAAGGACGGAGAATGGGGTTAGGAGGGAGAGATAGATCAGCCATGATTGAATGGCGAAGTAAACTTGACGGGCTGAATGGCCTAATTCTAGTTCTATCATTTATGACTTTATGACCTTATGACTTGATGGGCCGAATGGCCTAATTCTACTCCTATCACTTATGACCTTACATATTTTGCCAGCATCGGTACCACCATCGCCACACTCTCATTTCACTCCTGCAATCAGGAAGAAGGTACAGGAGCCTGAAAACTGTAACGTCTAGGTTCAGGAACAGCATCTCCCCTACAACCATCAGGCTATTTAACACTACAGCTCTGAACTAGACTTGGGGGGATTGTTTTTGTCTTTGAAGAAGGGTCTCAACACGAAACGTCACCTATTCCTTTTTCCTCCAGAGATGCTGTCTGACCCGACGAGTTACTCCACCATTTCGTATCTATCTTCGAGGTATTCTCTGTGCTGGATTCAACGCCAATCTCTGCCTCTTCTTAATCGAGCAGCAACCAGGCATTTTTGCTCTTGAGATGTGGAAATCATCAGCAGTGTACGAGTAAGCAGCAAGAAAAATAACAGGCAGTGAAGCGTGATTCAGCACTTCGAGCAAAACAAAGATTTGGGTTACAAAATAAGAAGGAAGTTTAAAATCTCTTCAATAAAATACGCTGTTGTTTTAACTGGAAAGATTTTCAAATAAAGTTGATTAAGGAAGACGGCAATAAAAGCGGAGAAAACACTATCTTTTTTAATGAGTCTTCAATAAATAATGTTGAAGTTTTAATCTTGTGTTAGTTAAGGAAGCCTCTAAGATAAAGACCAAAGTATGCTGACAACTGTGTTACACTATCAGCTGAGCCCGAGTTAATTTTAGACGTCAGCTGATTCTCAGCCGGTCATAGTGTTTTGGTGTTGCTGCATCTGCTTTGATTTGCTCCATTCAGCAGAGTTGTTAGTTGTTACTACCACCAGTTGTAGTAACAATTGTTGTACAGCTAGTTGTTAGGTTTACAAGGATGAGAGGGGATCTTATCGAAACGTATAAGATTATTAAAGGGTTGGACACGTTAGAGGCAGGAAACATGTTCCCAATGTTGGGGGAGTCCAGAACCAGGGGCCACAGTTTAAGAATAAGGGGTAGGCCATTTAGAACAGAGATGAGGAAAAGCTTTTTCAGTCAGAGAGTTGTGAATCTGTGGAATTCTCTGCCTCAGAGGGCAGTGGAGGCCAATTCTCTGAATGCATTCAAGAGAGAGCTAGATAGAACTCTTAAGCGGAGTCAGGGAGTATGGGGAGAAAGCAGGAACGGGGTACTGATTGAGAATGATCAGCCATGATCACATTGAATGGCGGTGCTGGCTCGAAGGGCCGAATGTGGCCTACTCCTGCACCTATTGTCTATTGTCTATTGTCTAAGAATGATGCCAGGAATGAGTAGGTTAACCTATGATGAGACGTTTGTCGGCACTGGGCCTGTACATGCTGGAGTTTAGAAGGATGAGGGGGGGGCCTCATTGAAACGTACAGAATAGTGAAAGGCTTGGATAGAGTGGATGTGGAGAGGATATTTCTACTAATGGGAGAGTCCAGGACTATAGCCTCAGAATTAAAGGACGTTCTTTTTGGAAGGAGATGAGGAGAAATGTCTTTAGTCAGAGGGTGGTGGATCTGTGGATTTCTTTGCCACAGAAGGCTGTGGAGGCCAAGTCAGTGGATATTTTTAAGGCAGAGATAGATAGATTCTTGTTGAGTACAGGTGTCAGAGATTATGGGGAGAATGCAGGAGAATGGGGCTGAGAGGGAGAGATAGATCAGCCATGATTGAATGGCAAAGTAAACTTGACGGGCTGAATGGCCAAATTCTAGTTCTATCATTTATGACTTTATGACCTTATGACCTTATGACTACAGGTACCACAGATTCCAACACATGTAGGAAGGAACTGCAGATGCCGGTTTACACCTAAGATAGGCAAGAAATGCAGGAGTAACTCAGCGGGACAGGCAGCATCTCTGGAGAGAAAGAATGGGTGACGTTTCTGGTCTTCAGTCTGAAGAAGGGTCTCGACCCGAACCGTCATTCATTCCTTCTCTCCAGAGATGCTGCCTGGCCCGCTGAGTTACTCCAATGATTCTAACAAGTTAATTAAACCACTCGTGCCAATTTGAAGGAAGGCTGAAAAAGACACAAAGTGCTGGAGTAACTCTGCAGGTCGGGCAACATCTCTGGAGGACAGGAAAAATGCAGATGCAGGACAAATGTTCCCAATGTTTGAGGAGTCTAGAACCAGGGGCCATAGTCTAAGAATAATGGGGAGGCCATTTAAAACTGAGATGAGAAAAACTTTTTCACCCAGAGAGTTGTGAATTTGTGGAATTCTCTGCCACAGAAAGCATTAGAGGCCAAACCACTGGATGAATTTAAAAGAGAGTTAGATAGAGCTCTAGGGGCTAGTGGAATCAAGGGATCTGGGCAGAAAGCAGGCACAGGTTACTGATTGCAGATGATCAGCCGTGATCCCAATGAATAACGGTGCTGGCTCGAATGGCCAAATGGCCTCCTCCTGCACCTGTTTCCTATGTTTCTATGTTTCACACATGTGAAGATGGTGGCACGGTGGCGCAGCGGTAGAGTTGCTGCCTTACAGCGAATGCAGCGCCGGAGACTCAGGTTCGATCCTGACTACGGGCGCCGTCTGTACGGAGTTTGTACGTTCTCCCCGTGACCTGCGTGGGTTTTCTCCGAGATCTTCGGTTTCCTCCCACACTCCAAAGACGTACAGGTATGTAGGTTAATTGACTGGGTAAATGTAAAAATTGTCCCTAGTGTGTGTAGGATAGTGTTAATGTGCGGGGATCGCTGGGCGGCGCAGACTCGGTGGGCCGAAGGGCCTGTTTCCGCGCTATATCTCTAAATCTAAAATCAAATGCTGCAGTCATCTATCTCGAAAATCATCTCTGAAGCATTACCTTTTGCCAGCTACGCGCTGTGACAATACTTATGATAGGCCCATTGCTTTATAACTGATCTGCCTGACACTTTATAGAGCACAGTGGAACTTCAAAGCACTTATTGACTAAAAGAGACTTCAGACCTTCTTTCAAACATACAAATCCAATCACTGTGAAGACCAGGAGAGAATGTTTGAAGGCAGCATATTCTCAGGATTCTAAGGAAGTGCACAAACCAGCACACTGATGGTTTATGAGAAGCCATTACACTTTGACTCCTAGTTATCTATATCACATGTTGAAGTGCTGAGCATTCAACAGTGTTTTTATCGTCTCAAAGCATTTATCATTGTAATAACGCCAGTGCAGATGGAATACCTCTCTCAATTGGACTTGGCAATTAACTTACTCAGCCAGATTTTAAAATTAACATGTTTAATTGTAATGTAGACCCCAAGGGACTGCAGATGCTGGTTTACTACAACAAAAAAGACACAAAGTGCTGGAATAACTCAGCAGTTCAGGCAGCATCCATGGTGGACATGACTAGGCATCAGGTCGGGACCCTTCTTCAGACTGATTGTAGTCGGCGGGAGAAAGCTGGAAGTGAAGGTGTGGGAGCGGGATAAAGCCAGTCGAGTGATAGGTGGAAACAGGGGAGGAGGGGGTTTTGATTGACAAATGTTTGGATGAAGGCCAGAGTTGAAAGTCCAAAAGGCTGTGAAATAAGGAGGTCAGGAGAGAAGAGGCATGAAATGTGAAGCCAGAGGAAAGGACATAGGTGGAAGGGGACAGGCGAAGGGGAAAGGGGATGGGAGTGTGGGCGAAGTGTGGGGCAGCACGGTGGCGCAGCGGTAGAGTTGCAGCCTTACAGTGCCAGAGACCTGACGTCGATCCTGACATGTCCGTACAGATTTTTGTACGTTCTCCTCGTAACCACGTGGGAACGCACGCACTTGGGTGCTTTGGTTTCTCCCCACACTCCAAAGGCATACAAATTTGTAGGTTAATTGGTTTTGGTAAAAATGATAAAATTGTCCCTAGTGTGTAGGATAGTGCTAGTGTGCGGGGATCGCTGGTTGGCATGGATACAGTAGGCCGAAGGGCCCGTTTCATCGCTGTATCTCTAAACTAAACTAAATGGGTGCACATCCAGGTGGGGCACAGGAAAGAGAGAGGGAAAAAGATGGGTGGGTGATTCTCTCCCCAATACAAATGGTCTGAAGAAGGGTCCCGAACCGAAAAGTCGTCCATTTATGTCCTCCTTAAATGTTTGTTCAATTATGAGAGGCGTAGATTTAGGTAGACGGTCAGAACCTTTTACCAGGCCGGATATATCAAAGACTAGAGCAGGGGTGGCCAAACTTGCTTAATGTAAGAGCCACATACGATAAAGTTCAGATGTTTGAGAGCCGCAAGACATGAACAAAAGACCCGCAAGACATGAACTTAAATATTTTTACTAACCATGAACATTAAACTTACGTTTTATTCCAATGGGGTCTCAATTCATACCCACTAAATAATTATAAAGCTTGACATTTTTTCTTATCTACCTTTTATATTAACTGTGATGAAAAAAGGAGCTCAGCCAACATATTTCCACGAGCCGCATATTAAAGGTCAAAGACCGCATGTAGCTCGCGAGCCGTGGTTTGGCCACCCCTGGACTAGAGGGTATAGTTTTAAGGTGAGTGCGGGCAAAGTTTAAGGAAGATGTGCAGACTAATTTTTTCACACAGAGAGTAGTGGGTGCCTGGCACCTGCTGCCAGATGTGGTGGTGGACGCAGATTCCACAGTGGCATTCAAGAGACTTTTGGATAGGCACATGGATATGCAGGGAAGAGAGGGACTATGGATCACCTGCAGACAGAGGAGAGTAGTTTATCTTCATATCATCATCATATATATACAGCCGGAAACAGGCCTTTTCGGCCCTCCAAGTCCGTGCCGCCCAGCGATCCCCATACATTAACACTATCCTACACCCACTAGGGACAATTTTTATTTTATTATTTATTTATTTTTTTACATTTACCCAGCCAATTAACCTACATACCTGTACGTCTTTGGAGTGTGGGAGGAAACCGAAGATCTCGGAGAAAACCCACGCAGGTCACGGGGAGAACGTACAAACTCCTTACAGTGCAGCACCCGTAGTCAGGATCGAACCTGAGTCTCCGGCGCTGCATTCGCTGTAAACTCTACCGCTGTGCTACCGTGCCGCCAATATGTGCTACCGTGCCGCCATCTTGGCATCATATTCAGCGTGGAATTTGTGAGTTGAAGAGCCTGTGCCTCTTGTTCTGTATTCTCATCTCCACTATTCTCTTCAGAAGTCAGTGACTTCAAATATTGATCGACTTTTCTCTCAGCAAGATATCCTGAGTACATTGTGCTATTTTACATGAGATGTAAGTGTATGTAAAAAAAAAAATTACTACTTAGTAATCTTTTCTGGCTTTATCAGTCTTTTCATGAATGAATATCATTTGCTCAACAAATTATTCAAAATTTGACGAGTTTAAAAATAAACCATAGCGTTCCAATTTCCAGATTTGCCTTCTCTGTACGTCTGAGTGTTTAATTCATGATCTATAAATGTTTCAATGCTAGTTTCGAAAAATTACATTCTTTTCACTTATGTAGGAAGGAACTGTAGATTCTGGTTTAAACCGAAGATAATAATAATAATAATAATACATTTTATTTATATAGCGCTTTTCATATACTCAAAGACGCTTTACAGAGATTTTGAGAACATAGGGAAATTAATAAATAGATAAATAAGTAAATAAATAAATGAACAGAGAAAGGAGACAGTAGGTGAGGTGACCTTCAGTGGTTGAAGGCAGTACTGAACAGGTGAGACTTCAGCGATGTTTTGAATGTGGTGAGTGTGGGGGAGTCTCTAACGGTTTGGGGTAGTGAGTTCCATAGGGTGGGAGCAGCGATGGAGAAAGCCCTGTCCCCCCAGGATCTGAGTTTAGTCCAGATGTGGGGGGATAGGAGATTGGCAGCGGCAGAGCGGAGGGTGCAGGTGGGAGTGTGCCTGTGGAGGAGGTCGGTCAGGTAGGATGGGGCCAGGTTATGGAGGGCTTTGTAGGTTATGAGGAGGATTTTGTACTGGATTCTCTGGGGGATGGGGAGCCAGTGGAGTTTATAAAGGACGGGGGTCACGGATCGAGGTGTGTGTGAGTAGACGGGCAGCGGAGTTTTGAATGTATTGAAGTTTATTGATGATTTTTGAGGGTGCGCCATAGAGGAGGCTGTTGCAGTAGTCCAGACGGGAGGTGATGAAGGCGTGGATGAGGGTTTCTGCAGCTGTGGAGGAGAGGGATGGACGGAGACGGGCAATGTTTTTGAGGTGGAAGAAGGCTGTCTTTGTGATGTGTTTGATGTGTTTGTCGAAGGAGAGGGTTTGATCAAGGATGATTCCAAGATTCCGGATGTGAGGTGAGGTGGATACTGGGAGACCATCAATGTTGAGGATGAAGTTTTGGGTGGATTTGGTAAGCGTTTGGACCCAAAAAGCTGGAGTAACTCAGCGGGTCAGGCAGCATCTCTGGAGCGAAGAACTAGGTGACGTTTCGGGTCGAGACCCTCCTTGCTAGTTACTTTTTACTTGTTGGTTTGCTGTCTTAGTCCACTGGTTGACTACTTGCTGTGGTGATTGGTTGCTGGATGACATCACTGTTGTTGGGTGTCAAGAAACCTATTGAATTGGAGTTTGACATGAACCAAATTGGAAAACTGAGAAAAAGCTATGTTTGAGAGATTTGAGACCACACCTGGGGTATTGTGTGCTGTTTGGTCACCTAATTTGAGGAAGGACATTCTTGCTATTGAGGGAGTGCAGCGTAGGTTCACCAGGTTAATTCCCGGGATGGCGGGACTGACATATGATGAAAGAATGGATCGACTGGGCTTATATTCACCGGAATTTAGATATATATATATCTTTCAGAAACATATAAAATTCTTAAGGGGTTGGACAGGCTACATGCAGGAAAAATGTTCCCCATGTTGGGGGAGTCCAGAACCAGGGGTCACAGTTTAAGAATAAGGGGTAGGCCATTTAGGACTGAGATGAGGAAAAGCTTTTTCACCCAGAGAGTTGTGAATCTGTGGAATTCCTTGCCACAGAAGGCAGTGGAGGCCAATTCACTGGATGTTTTCAAGAGAAAGTTAGATTTAGCTCTTAGGGCTAACAGAATCAAGGGATATGTAGAGAAAGCAGGAACGGGGTCCTGATTTTGGATGATCAGCAATGATCATATTGAATGGTGGTGCTGGCTCGAAGGGCCAACTGGCCTACTCCTGCACCTCAATTCTATGTTCCTATGTAAACAGGTCCTTCGACCCAACTTGCCCATACCAGCCAACATGACCCAACTACACCAGTCCCACCTTCCTACGCTTGGCCCATATCCCTCCAAACTTGCCTTATCCATGTACCCATCTAACTGTTTCTTAAATGATGGGATAGTTCCAGCCTCAACTACCTCCTCTGGCAGCTCGTTCCGTACACCCACCACCCTCTGTGTGATAAAGTTACCCCTCAGATTCCTATTAAATCTTTTCCCCTTCACCTTAAACCTCTGTCCTCTGGTCCTCGATTCCCCTACTCTGGGCAAGAGATTGTGTGCGTCTACCCAATTCATTCCCCTCGTGATTTTATACACCTCCATAAGATCAGTTTCTTTAAAAGTTAACAGCTTCAAACTGGTTCCAAAATTAAAGCAATGATAGAATTTATTTGACATAAGCTAAAAGCTGGCTTTTGACTTTTATTAATGTATTTTCAATGATCTTGAATTTGATAGTTAAATGTGATTTTAAACGGCAGCCAATATCATCAAAGATCCAAACCACACTGGCCACTCTCTCATTTCACTTCTACCATCAGGAAGGAGGTACAAGAGTCTGAAAACTGTGACCAACAACCATCAGGCTCTTGAACACCACCCTTGGACAACCATTGGACAGGTACATGGATTGGAAAGGTTTAGAGGAATGTGGGCCAAATG
Organism: Rhinoraja longicauda; assembly: GCF_053455715.1. Taxonomy (NCBI): domain Eukaryota; kingdom Metazoa; phylum Chordata; class Chondrichthyes; order Rajiformes; family Arhynchobatidae; genus Rhinoraja; species Rhinoraja longicauda. The sequence continues at coordinate 21,641,127 of NC_135980.1, read as the reverse complement.
TAGGCAGGTGGGACTAGCGTGGATGGGGCAACTCGGTTAGCATGGCCAAGTTGGGACTTTTTCCACGCTGTATGATTCAATGACTACATAACACTAACCTGAGCTCTGGACTATCTTTGGTTGCACTGGCGCAAGGCTTTTTGCACAAGTATTGGGGTTATTAATGCATTACTTTTTCGTTTCTTATATATTTTCTATTTGCAGGCGCAGGGAACTGCAAATACTGGTTTACAAACAGAGGCTAGAGTAACTCAACGGGTCAGGTAGCAAGCATCTCTGGGGATCATGGATAGGTGACATTGATACAACAAAGACACAAAGTGCCTGAGATACATCTGTATTGTGTAGGAAGGAACTGCAGGTGCTGGCTTAAACCAAAGATAGACACTAAAAGCTGGAGTAACTCAGCGGGGACAGGCAGCATCTGTGGAGAGACGGAATGGGCGAAGTTTTGGGTCCAGACCCTTCTTCAGACTGGTCAGGGATAAGGGACATGAGAGATATCGACGGTGATGTGCAGAGATAAAAGAAATGCAAAAAAGTAACAATGATCAAGGAAACAGGCTGTTTGTAGGGTGAAAATGAGAAGCTGGTGCGACTGGGGTGGGGGAGGGTTAGAGAGAGAGGGAATGCTGGGGCTACCTGAAGTGAGAGAAATCAATATTCATACCACTGTATTTGTGTATCTGTGTGCATTGCGTTTACATTCATGTTATGTCGCTGTAAGTAGGAGTCTTACTGTTCGTCGTCAGTACACATGACGATTGAACACTCTTGACTCTTCAGATTTAATCACACAAAAAGAGAGAAAGTGCAGTGGACCACAGATAGTTTAGTTTAGCTTAGTTTAGAGATACAGCGCGGAAACAGGCCCTTGGGCCCACCTTGTCCGCACCGACCAGCGATCCCCGCACACTAACACTATCCTACACACACTACGGACATTTTGTTTTACACTGATACAAAGCCGATTATCTACAAACCTGTACATCTTTGGAGTGTGGGAGGAAACCGAAGATATCGGAGAAAACCCACGCAGGTTAAGGGGGAAAACGTACAAACTCCGTACAGACAAGCACCCATAGTCAGGATCGGACCTGAGTCTTTGGCGCTGTAAGGCAGTAGCTCTACCGCCCGTGTTTAATAAATGTTAGAATTATTTGGAAAAGTCAGAACCTTTACCCCATGGTGGAAATATCAAAGATTAGAGGGCATAGCTTTAAGGTGAGTGGGAGAAAGTTGAAAGGAGATATGTTGGGCAAGTTTCAGGTCAGGACCTTCTTTAGATTCACGTATAATGAAAGTCATTGGAGACACAAGAAACTGCAGACGCTAGAATCTTCAGCAAAACAGAAAGTGCGAGGAAGAACTTTTTTTCCTCCAAAGCTTTGTGTTTTGATAAATGTCATGCAGTACTTAATAAAGCGAATGGATGTTGTTGTAGTCGTTTGTGGATTTAAGTGCGCTGTTTCTGAATAGGTGTCTCCCTGTGACAGCGTGAGTTTCCTCTGGGTGCTCAGGTTTCCCCCACACTCCAAAGACGTACGGGTTTGTAGGTTAAAGAAGATAACTGCAGATGCTGGTACAAATCGAAGGTATTTATTCACAAAATGCTGGAGTAACTCAGCAGGTCAGGCAGCATCTCGGGAGAGAAGGAATGGGTGACGTTTCGGGTCGAGACCCTTCTTCAGACTGAAGAAGGGTCTCGACCCGAAACGTCACCCATTCCTTCTCTCCCGAGATGCTGCCTGACCTGCTGAGTTACTCCAGCATTTTGTGAATAAATACCGAGTTTGTAGGTTAATTGGCTTCGGTCTTCTTTCTTTCGTGTGTCAACTACAACAATCAAAAGCGGCACTTGGTGCTTCAGAGTACCGTAGTTGACGCTTTGCTACAAATTTTGCCCGTTCCGCAGAACTGCCCAGGGTGGAAGGGCGTAAAGCAGCTGCCACCCCATTGTCTTTGGTAAAAATTGTAAATTGTCCCTAGTGTGTTGGATTGTGCTGGTGTATCATGATTGTTGGTCGGAGTGGCCACGGTGGGCCTGTTTCCACGCTGCATCTCTAAAGTCTAAACTCTCACTACTCAAAAGGTGCTTTGCTGCAAAAGATATGAAGTCTGATGCTGTTGAAATAACCGTAACCCGCCGAGTAATTTTCTGCAGTCTTGCTTAACGGCACGGTGGCGCAGCGGTAGAGTTGCTGCCTTACAGCGAACGCAGCGCCGGAGACTCAGGTTCGATCCTGATTACGGGCGCCGTCTGTACGGAGTTTGTACGTTCTCCCCGTGACCTGCGTGGGTTTTCTCCGAGATCTTCGGTTTCCTCCCACACTCCAAAGACGTACAGGTATGTAGGTTAATTGACTGGGTAATATGTTAAAAAGAATTGTCCCTAGTGTGTGCAGGATAGTGTTAATGTGCGGGGATCGCTGGGCGGCATGGACCCGGTGGGCCGAAGGGCCTGTTTCCGCGCTGTATCTCTAAATCTAAATCTAAATCTAAATCTAAATCTAAATCTAAATCTAAAAAAATAAATGTCCCGATGCTCTCCAAAGCTCGCACGCAAAGACATTTCTCTTCGTTTCTCTTGCAGAAATATCAGCAAATATTCGACCAAGCAAATGATTTGTTTTCGGTGGGATGCTTCATCAAATCCAATAATATTACATTTCAATTAGTCGAAGGCAAATGGAAACCCTTCAGTGCTGATACTGAACATTGACTTCAAAAAATGCTATTGCGAACCAAAAATAAATAGCTGTGTTTCTGGCCAGGAAGTTGGATCGTTGAATATTCTGCCACCTTTGTATTGAGTCCCACGTTGCCTCAGCTTTGAATTCTCACCGAAGATAGGCACAAAATGCTGGAGCAGTAACTCAATCGGTCTGATGAACGGTCCCGACCCGAAACGTCAACTATTCCCTTTCAGAAGGCCTTCGACAAGGTCCCACATAGGAGATTGGTGTACAAACTTAAAGCACACGGTATTGAGGGTTCAGTGTTGAGGTGGATAGAAAATTGGTTGGCGGACAGGAAGCAAAGAGTAGGAATAAACGGGTCCTTTTCGGAATGGCAGGCAGTGACTAGTGGGGTACCGCAAGGCTCAGTGCTGGGACCCCAGTTATTTACAGTGTATATTAATGATTTGGACGAGGGAATTGAATGCAACATCTCTAAGTTTGCGGATGACACGAAGCTGGGTGGCAGTGTTAGCTGCGAGGAGGATGCTAGGAGGCTGCAGAGTGACTTGGATAGATTAGGCGAGTGGGCAAATGCATGGCAGATGCAATATAATGTGGATAAATGTGAGGTTATCCACTTTGGCGGCAAGAACAGGAAAGCAGAGTATTACCTGAATGGTGACCGATTGGGAGAAGGGGAGATGCAACGTGACCTGGGTGTCATGGTGCACCAGTCATTGAAAGCAAGCATGCAGGTGCAGCAGACAGTGAAGAAAGCGAATGGTATGTTGACATTCATAGCAAGAGGATTTGAGTTTAGGAGCATGGAGGTTCTGCTGCAGTTGTACAGGGCCTTGGTGAGACCGCACCTGGAGTATTGTGTGCAGTTTTGGTCTCCTAACCTGAGGAAAGACGTTCTTGCCTTAGAGGGAGTACAGAGAAGGTTCACCAGATTGATCTCTGGGATGGCGGGACTTTCATATGAGGAAAGACTGGATAGACTGGGCTTGTACTCGCTGGAATTTAGAAGACTGAGGGGGGATCTTATAGAAACATATAAAATTCTTAAGGGGTTGGAGAGGCTAGATGCGGGAAGATTGTTACCGATGTTGGGGGAGTCCAGAACCAGGGGTCACAGCTTAAGGATAAGGGGGAAGTCTTTTAGGACCGAGATGAGAAAACATTTCTTCACACAGAGAGTGGTGAGTCTGTGGAATTCTCTGCCACAGAAGGTAGTTGAGGCCAGTTCATTGGCTATATTTAAGAGGGAGTTAGATGTGGCCCTTTTTGCTAAAGGGATCAGGGGGTATGGAGAGAAGGCAGGTACAGGCTACTGAGCTGGATGATCAGCCATGATCATATTGAATGGCGGTGCAGGCTCGAAGGGCCGAATGGCCTACTCCTGCACCTATTTTCTATGTTTCTATGTTTCTATGTTTCTATGTTTCTCCCGAGATGCCGTCTGTCCCGCTGAGTTACTCCTGCATTTTGTGTCTACCTTGGGTGTAAACCAACATCTGCAGTTCCTTCCGACACATTTAAAATTCTCACCCATGTATTCCCATCTCTCCATGCCTCCACTCCTCCCTGTCTTTTAACCCGCACTCATAGAACATAGAACGGTACCACACGGGAACAGGCCCTGCCGCCCACAATGTCTGTACTGAACATAATGCTAGGTTAGACTAATCCCCTCGGCCTGCACTTGATCCATATCCCTCCATTCGCTGCATGTCCATGTGCCTGTCCAAAACCTTTTAAACACCATTATCAAATCTGCCTCCTCTAGACTCCAAGACAGTGAATTCCCGGCTATCGCTGCTCTCCGTGGTAAAATGCTTACCCTGTACATCTCCTTTGCCCCTCTCACCTTAATCCTATGTCCTCTTGTCTGCGATATTTCTACCTTGGGAAAAAGGTTCTGATGGTCTACTCCATCTACAGCACCAGTAATTTTATAAACTTCTATCAGGTCTCCCCTCAACCTCCGATGCTCCAGAGAAAACAATCCAAGTTTGTTCAATCTCTCCTGATAGCTCATATCCTCCAATGCAGGCAACATCCTGTTAAATAGACACAAGAATCTGGAGTGTCTCAGCGGGTCAGGAAGCATCTCTAGAGAAAAGGAATACCGTAGGTGACGTTTTGGGTTGAGACCCTTCTTCAGCACAGGAAAAGGAGCTTCGGTCCACAATGTCTGGGCTCAAAAGAAGACTAAGCCTTATCTGCCTGCACATTATCCATTTCCCTCCAATCCCCTCATATCCATCAGCAAATCCAAATGTTTCTTAAATGCTACTGACTCCACCACCACCACCACCATGCAGCATGTTCCAGGCACCACCACCGTCTCTGTAAAAACCTTGCCCTGCACATCTCCTCTCATCTTAAAGCTATGCCCTCTAATTATTTCCAACCTGGGAAAAGAGTTTAGAAGGATGAGAGGAGATCTTATCGAAACGTATAAGATTATTAAGGGGTTGGACACGTTAGAGGCAGGAAACATGTTCCCAATGTTGGGGGAGTCCAGAACAAGGGGCCACGGTTTAAGAATAAGGGGGTAGGCCATTTAGAACTGAGATGAGGAAAAACTTTTTCAGTCAGAGAGTTGTGAATCTGTGGAATTCTCTGCCTCAGAAGGCAGTGGAGGCCAATTCTCTGAATGCATTCAAGAGAGAGCTAGATAGAGCTCTTAAGGATAGCAGAGTCAGGGGGTATGGGGAGAAGGCAGTAACGGGGTACTGATTGAGAATGATCAGCCATGATCACATTGAATGGTGGTGCTGGCTCGAAGGGCCGAATGGCCTCCTCCTGCATCTATTGTCTATTGTAAAAGAGTTGTGACTGTCTACCCTATCTATGCCTTGCATCATTTTATATACTTCTATTGGATCTCTCCTCATCCTCCAGAGCAAAGCCCCCTAATCCAGGCATCGTTCTGGTAAACCTCCTCTGCACCTTTTCCAAAGCCTCCACGTTATTCCTGCAATGGGGGAGACCAGAAGTCCAAAGTCTCCATAAACCTTGCCTCTCTCACCTTAGCTTTGCCCCTCTCACCTTTAATATCTCATCTAAAAGCTGACTGGTTAGCACGCAGCTAAAGCATTTCACTGGACCTTGGTACATGTGACAATAAACTCTACAACCCTCCCTCCATACTGTGCTGGGGGATCATCTTAGACTTAGTTTAGTTTTAGTTTAGAGATTCAACATGGAAACAGGCCCTTTGGCCTACCGAGACCGCACCAACCAGCAATCCCCGCGCACTAACACTATCCTAATAATAATAATAATAATAATAAACATTTATTTTATATAGCGCTTTTCCAAATGCTCAAAGACGCTTTACAAAACAGTCAAAACATAAAAACAAACAAACTGACAAACTGACGGAGAAGCGGCGAACAAACAGCGCCAGCGTCCTCTCACGTCAGGGTCCGGCAGTAAACAATAAAAAACACAAGACACACAATTACAATTTAACACAAACAGCCATCACAGTGATTGCTCCAGGCACACCCTCACTGTGATGGAAGGCAAAGAAAAGTCTTATCTCCTCCTCATTCTTCTCCCGTGGTCAGGCAGTCAAACTGCTGCCACGAGGCGATCGAGGCTCCCGACTTTTGAAGCCCCCACTGGGCGATGGAAAGTCCCAGGCCGAGCCGAGCAGGCCGACGAAGGTCCTGAGCCCCCACCGGGCGATGGAAAGTGCCGCGGTCAGGCCACGCAGGGTGTTGAAGGTCCTGCGAGCGGGTCGATCGTACCTCGCGCTTCGGGGCGGTCGAAGCTGCTACGACTGGAGCTCCCGAAAGCCGGTCGCCAGCCAGGGACCTGCGAACTCCCGATGTTGCGGTCTGCAGGACCCACGGCCGAAGCCTCCGAGATGGTAAGTCCAGGCCCTGCGACTGGAGTCTTCAAGGTCGATCCCAGCTGGAGGCCGCCGACTCCACGGTGTTAGGCCGTAGCGCGAACGGAGATACGACACGGTAAAGGTCGCATCTCCGTTGAGGAGGAGATTGGAAAAAAAAAGGTTTCCCCCACCCCCCCACCTCCCCCCCCCCACATACACAGAGTTAAAAATAAATCAAAACATACATTTAACGATAACAATAGACAAAAACAAAAAAGAAGACAGAGAGACTGCCGGTGAGCCGCAGCTGCAGAACGCAGCCACAGCCACGCCCCCTTTCAACACACACTACGGACAATTTACATTTATACCAAGCCAATTTTCCTACAAACCTGTACGTCTTTGGAGCGTGGGTGGAAGCTGGAGCCCCCAGGAGAAAACCCACGTGGTCACAGGGAGAACGTACAAACTCCGTACAGACAAGTCAGCACCTATAGTCAGGATGGAACCCAGGTCTCTGGCAGTGCAAGGCAGCACCGCCGTGCCACCATGCCGCATAATCTTCTTTGTGCAGGTCTCTGGATGAAGACTGAACCCACAGTTTCATTTTGCACAGCCCATGACTTCATTCAGTTTAGTGAAGGAGTCAAAGGTGACTTGCAGTTCAGACTCCAAGTGTGCACATTGCAAGTTTCATCTGCAGAAGGTAATTTGCTAATCGACTTTGGTGTGATCTTGGTTCTGGGTGGAGGTGATAAAATTTCCTATTTGTCCAGGAGATAAACTCTGTTCAGGAGGGAGCTGGTTGGACTGTATAGTGCAGTTACTGCTGTGAGGAAGATTGTGAAGATTGACAGTGGATGAGAGATTACCACAGTGAGTCCATTTCAAGAGTAATGCTCTGGCTGAAATGTGCCTTAGGGCACTCGGCAAGGGATGTGATTGGTCTTGTATTGATGTAAGTCTGCCTGTTTTCATTGGTGATAAATGTTCTTCTTCCCAAGACCAATGCTTTTAATTTCACTGGAATTATGTACGTCATTGAGAGTTGCTTTAATACGTTCTTCTGTTTGATGCAATGAGATGTAGTTTAGGCAGAAACCGAGCCGGGATTCCTCTTGTACCAATGCTGGAAATCGTGCAGAGAAGATTTACAAGGATGTTGCCAGGGCTCGAGGCTCCGAGCTGCAGGGAGAGGTTGGGCAGGCTAAGAGTTTAATTCCTTAAAAGCACAGGAGGATGAGGAGTGATCTGAAAGAGGTGTAAAAAATCTATGAGCAGAATAGGTAGGATGATTGCACAGTGTCTTTTACCCAGCATAAGGGAATCACATTAACAAGTGGGCATATGTTTAAGATGAGAGGGGCCAGATTTAATAGGAACCCGAGGGGCAACTTTTTCACTCTGAGGGTGGTGGATATATGGAATGATCTGCCAGGGGAAGTAGCTGAGGCAGGCGCTAGAACAACATTTAAAAGACATTTGGATAGGTATATGGATAGGAAAGGGATATGGGCCAAATGGAGGCAAATGGGAGCAGCATTGAAGGGGCATCTTGGTCGGTTTTGGACGAAATGGGCCAAAGGGTATGTTTCTGTGCTACGTGACTCTATGAATCCGTGACTCAACGAAGCTCATCACAAATGGAAACAACCCTAAGAGAAATAATGGGGCAGATCACAGACTTGAACAGTTTATAAATTTAGAAATGTAAATGTACAGGAAGGGATGAGATAAGTGACATGAATTGATTTATTTACAGGTAAATGGTTTGCGTGTTGACAAATTAGAGCCCAATGTAGACGCATGCCATTGTGTCTTTTAACGTCAGTGTACGCACGTCACAAATAATGTCCATACTAGTGTATGTTTTAGGAGTGCAAAGCCAGAATAAGTATTATAAGAAGATAACTGCAGATGCTGGTACAAATCGAAGGTATTTATTCACAAAATGCTGGAGTAACTCAGCAGGTCAGGCAGCATCTCGGGAGAGAAGGAATGGGTGACGTTTCGGGTCGAGACCCTTCTTCAGACGTTCAGTCTGAAGAAGGGTCTCGACCCGAAACGTCACCCATTCCTTCTCTCCCGAGATGCTGCCTGACCTGCTGAGTTACTCCAGCATTTTGTGAATAAATACCAGAATAAGTATGCTCTTTAATCTGCTTCCAGATGGAAACATCATGTGCACAAGGAGCAGAATAAGGCCATTCGGCCCATCAGGTCTACGCCACCATTCAATCGTGGCTGATCTATCTGTCCGTCGCAACTGCATTCTACTGCCTTCGCACCATAACCCCTGACACCCGCACTAACCAAAAAACTGTCAATCTCCCGCGCATGCAGAGTTTAATCAATCAACAAGAACAGGTTGAGAAACTATAATAAAAAAGACGCAAAGTGCTGGAGTAACTCAGCAGTCAGGTTGTGTCTGAAGTCTGAGGTTTGAAGGAGGAACCTGATCTGAAACGTCAATTATCCATGTTCTCCAGAGATGCTGCCTGAACTGCTGAGTTCCTCCAGCACTTTGTGTCTTTTTTTGTAGACCAGCATCTGCAGTTCCTTGCGCCTACATCTTGAGGTACTGTATGTTCAGGTGCAGCATGCTTACAGCAAGTTCAAGTGCTTGAAGACACATAGAAACATAGAGAATAGGTGCAGGAGGAGACCATTTGGCCCTTCGAGCCAGCATCGCCGTTCATTGTGATCAGGGCTGATCATCCACAAACAAAAACCTGTGCCTGCCTTCTCCCCATGCCCCTTGATTCCGCTAGCCCCTACAGCTCTATCTAATTTTCTTTTAAATTCATCCAGTGAATTGTCTCCTCCACTGCCTTCTGTGGCAGAGAATTCCACAAATTCACAACTCTCTGGGTGAAAAAGTATTTCCTCATTTCAGTTTTAAATGGCTTCCCCTTTATTCTTAGACTGGGGCCCTTGGTTCTGGATTCCCCCAACATTGCGAACATTTTTCCTTCATCTAGCTTGTCCAGTCCTTTTATAATTTTATATGTTTCTATAAGATCCCCTCTCATCCTTCTAAATTCCAGTGAATACAAGTCCAGTGTGTCCAATCTTTCCTCATATGACAGTCCCGCCATCCCAGGGATTAACCTCGTGAACCTACGCTGCACTCCCTCAATAGCAAGGATGTCCTTCCTCTAATCAGGAGGGCAAAACTGCACACAATACTCCAGATGTGGTCTCACCAGGGCCCTGTACAACTGCAGAAGGACCTCTTTACTCCTGTACTCAAATCCTCTCGTTATGAAGGCCAACATGCTATTAGCTTTCTTCGCTGCCTGCTGTACCCGCAAGTTTATATAAAGGCAAATAAGAAGGATGAGCCATTTTCTTCAAGGAGTAGTGATCCGAGGTGTTGTCCCCATAATACGTAAATTGTAAGATCACATTTATTTTGTGAACTTAAATAATTCTGATCGTGGATACATAAATGATAAGAGGGCCTGGTACAATAAGTGATGATCAACAGCACATAAAATTCAAATAATTTGAGTCAATTCTGGCAAGTGGCTGTTATGTGTGATTGTTATTGACGTTTTCCACTAATTATCAGGTTTCACAGATTGAAGATGGAGCAATGACTGTCCTTGAGATTGTCTGTTTCAGACCAGAATCATTTCAACTCCACCCTAATTTTTGATTTATGCTGCTGCGGAGAACCAAGTAATAATGACGCGAAGAGACATATCAGCTCCACATATGAAAGTCTGCCTTTTGAGGATGTTCTCTTCATTATTTATTATCATATCATCCAGCAGCTCAGCTCTGTTCAGCAATGGTTCCAGTCACTTGCAGCGTCCATGCTTCCCACATGTTTCCAGCTTTTATTGAACCGCTTATTAACTCCTTGACTGCTGAATGGCACTTGGCATTTTTAAAATTATTTGTGTATCTTTCCTATATGACAGTAAGAAATTACTGTATTGCGTGCACCTGTTAATACTAAACACTCCGAGCGGCACGGTGGCGCAGCGGTAGAGTCGTTGCCGTACGGTGCCAGAAACACAGGTTCGATCCTGACAGCGGGTGCTGTCTGTCCGGAGTTTGTACGTTCTACACGTGACTGCATGGGCTTTCCCTGGATGCTCCGGTGTCCTACCACAATCCAAACACGTACAGGTTTGTAGGTTAATTGGCTTTGGTCAAGAATGTAAATTGTCCCTAGTGTGTAGGATAGTGTTAGCGTACGGTGATTACTTTTCGGTGTGGACTCAGTGGGTCGAAGGGCCTGTTTCCGCTCTGTATCTCTAATCTAAACTAAACTAAACTAAACTAAACTAAACTGAACTAAACTGAACTAAACTAAACTAAACTAAACTAAACTAAACTAAACTAAATTAAACTACACATGAATGCAATTGGCTACAAATACCCAATAACCAACAAAGAAAGTCCCGGATCAGAAAAGTAACAAAACAATGAGAGAGAAAGGACACAAAGTGCTGGAGTAAAGGAAGGGTCCCGACCCCAAATGTGACCTCTCCATGTTCTACCGAGATGCTGTCTGACCCGCTGAGTTACTCCAGCACTTTGTGTTTTAGACAAAATTACAAACTACTTTCATCCTTGCCCTAGTTTAAAAACGCAGCCTTATGTTCCAAAAGGAAACCATATTGGGTTAACAAGCTGAAGCAGTCCATTAGCTGGGTGGAGTACAGTGTCGGAGCTGATAGAGCTGCTGCCTCACAGCCCCCAGAGACCCAGCTTCAATCCTGACCCCGAGTGCTGTCTTTATTGAGTTTGCACTTTCTCCCTGTGACGGCATGGGTTTCTTCCGGGTGCTCCGGTTTCCTCCCACATCCCAAATGCGTGCGGGTTTTGTCGGTCAATTGGCCTCTGCAAAATTGCCACTGGTGTGTAGACATTCGATGAGAACGTGGGATAAGACCGTGTGAACAGGTGATCGATGGTCAGCGTGGTCTCAGTGGGCCGAAGGGACTGTTTCCATGCTGTCAATCAATCCAATCAATAATCACTTCATGAATAACACTGGGATAACCAGCACCCAAGGTAAAAAGTGTAGGAAAGAACTGCAGATGCTGGTTCAAATTGAAAGTAGCCACAAAATGCTGGAGTAACTCAGCGGGGCAGGCAGCATCTCTGGAGAGAAGGAATGGGTGACATTTCGGGTCAAGACCCTTCTTCAGACTGATGCCAGGGGAGGGGGCGGGACAGAGATAGAATGTAGCCAGAGACAGTAACACTGGTGGGAGAACTGGGAAGGAGGAGGGGATGGAGAGAGAGGGAAAGCAAGGGCTATTTGAAGTTAGAGAAGTCAATGTTCATACCGCTGGGGTGTAAGCTACCCAAGCGAAATATGATGTGCTGTTCCTCCAATTTGCGCTGGGCCTCACTCTGACAATGGAGGAGGCCCAGGACAGAAGGGTCAGATTGGGAATGGGAGGGGGAGTTAAAGTGCTGAGCCACCGGGAGATCAGGTAGGTTAAGGCGGACTGAGCGGAGGTGTTCAGCGAAACGATCGCCGAGCCTGCGCTTGGTCTTGCCGATGTACAGAAGTTGACAGCGGACACAGTCGATGAGGTTGGAGGAGGTGCAAGTGAAGAAGGTGAGAAACTCAGTTACTGTTCCAGTGAATCAACAAATACAAAATGAAGTCTGAAGAAGGGTCTCGACCCGAAACGTCACCCATTCCTTCTCTCCAGAGATGCTGCCCGACCCGCTGAGTTACTCCAGCATTTTGTGTCTAACCTTAAATATAAAGTGAAATTAATTATAAAGCGAAATTAATTATAAACTCAGTTACTGTTCCAGTGAATCAACAAATACAAAATGAAGTCTGAAGAAGGGTCTCGACTCAAAACGTCACCCATTCCTTCTCTCCAGAAAATTGTAAAGTCCTATAAATTTACAATAAAATTGTAAAGTCCTATAAATTTACAATAAAATCATGTCACAAAGACAGCACAGTTCCACAAATGAATGGGTTTACACTGTTTACCTAATAGGAAAGTTGTAACTAATAGCCAGTGTATCACAGGAACCAATCCCTTTAAATGGAAATGTTAAGCACAACACAAAATAAAAATTGTGAATTCCTTGTCTCCATTTTTTAAGATTAAATACATTTCTCTTTACATGACACTAATCTAAATGATAATAAATAATTGAGCCTAAATATAGCAATTCGACGAATAGGTTAAGTATCAACACATCATACAATTCTTAAAATAAAATGGAGGAAATACAAAGACATTTATGAAAAATAAACAAAAAAATTGCGTGGTAGACATTCAAAAACATATTCCCAGAATGCAGGGAGCTTTGAAAGGTTCATTGGAACGAGGAAAAGTGTTGATTTAAAATATTGTTGGCGTATACATTTAAAAAAATACATATTCCAAGCAGTGGTCTTCTCATCTTTTTCTTTTCTTCTTCAGAGCTGAAACCAAAAACAGCGAGTCAGACTGATCAATAACTGCCCAACATTTTCAGCAACAATACGTAGAGGGAGAGCATTCCGAAATCAATGCTGTATTTACGGGAGAAAAATCTACATCCCCCATCGCTCCCCACCTCTCGAAATTCAAGGAAAAAATCTTTTGCATGTATGTGGCTGCATAAAATATAATTTTGGCAGGAAAGAATATCAGCATCTTTTCATAAATACAATCTCCTGTTCCTTCTACCCAGAAATATGATGAGCTCCTCCTTTGTGGCCATGAAGCCTATGATATTGATTGCTCCTCACAGTCCCACTCTGCTTCAGAAATTATACCCACCAGCTAACACACAGTAAATACAGTCTGCTACAATAAATTAATCACCAGCACTGTTCTCATGTTGCCTCATTACTCCAAAAATTGAATATTTTCCATTAATTTCTAGCATTCCCATTAGAGTCCCTGACCGAGAAAATGAATGATTTTGTCAGTAACATCCTGTTTCATGTGAACGGACTGAATCCGATTTTAACACGGGATTTTACAGTAGATTGGAAGTTTAAAACTGCATCTCTAATCGTGGATGTCTCCATTAAGGTCAGGTCTGCTAAGGACAAATCCTTTCCAATGTCAGCTTGCAAGTGACAAGATCTATTCTTTTAAACGCATTTACACCTCGATAGATCAAGTACCTGTTTGAATTGGATTTATCTGTGTTGAAATGGAGTTTATTTTTGAGACTCTGAGATCTTGTGACTTTACTGTCAGGAGAGACAGCAAAGAACCATTTCAATTACGTATATATTACAGCTGTATATTGATTAATCCTTTAAAGCTACATCAGTCCTGAAGAAGACAGAGTTTCTATTAACTTTAATGACATAAAAATATTTAAAAAAAATTCTAACCCAATTGAAATGCTGCAAAATGTGAGGGATTATTGAACCACATTATTTTGTGGACAGTAAATGGAAAACTACCCAGGAAAGACCTCTGACTACTTTTGTATTAATGTGTGATGTTATTTGATATTATGCTGCAGAGATATTAATTGCAGCTCAATGGATCAGTAGGCAATTCAAACTGATTGAACAATGTACGCTGAAGGAACGTAACTAAGGTGACACAGTGGCGTAGCTGGTAGAGCTGCTGCCTCACAGTGCCAGAGACCCGGGTTTCGATCCTGATCTCAGTCACTGTTTCGTGTGGAGTTTGTACGTTCTCCCTGTGGCCGAGTGGTGCTCCAGTTTTCTCCCACATCCTAAGTGGTTTGCAGTTTAATCGGCCTTTGTACATTGCCTTTGTGCGGACGAGAAAGTGGGATAACATAGAACTAGTGCGAATGGATGATGAATGGTCGTCACGGCCTCAGTGGACCAAAGGGCCTGGTTCTCTATCTCCAAACTAGACCAAACTAAACCGAACTAAACTACTGACAAAAATAGACAAAGCTATGGTCATCAAAAAATAAACATAGTCACATGCACAAGGCAGAAAACAAGTTCAGGGAAATGTTTGTTTTAAGAAATATATTTTCCAATCAACAGAGGCCAACAGATTCATAAAGTAATTTAGATTGCTTGATCTTTTCTTGATCTTTTCTCCAAGCACCAGGAAATGATTGCTTCAGCCTCGTGTGATCACATTGAATGGCGGTGCTGGCTCGAAGGGCCGAATGGCCTACTCCTGCACCTATTGTCTATTGTCTATTGTGTGCTTCTGAATGAAGGAAATGGATGAAAAGGGAAAGGTAATGTACTGAGACTCAACTACAAAAGGACAGAGAAGAAAGCAATGCAGATAGGAACTGCAGTTGCTAGTATATACCGAAGATAGACACAAAGTGCTGGAGTAACTCAACGGGTCAGGCAGCATTTCAGGAGAAAATGGACGGGTGATGTTTCAGGTCGGGACCCTTCTTCAGACCCGATGGGTAGTCAGAAGAAAGCTGTTCTTTTCAAAAACACAGGTAGATTAATTGGCCTCCATAAATTGCGCCAGTTGAGTAGGTAGTGAATCTTCTTCTTCTTTCATGTCCATCATCCATGTTTCAAATGTTACATCACTGTCTTCATCCGTTCACAGTCAGAGAGTTGTGAATCTGTGGAATTCTCTGCCTCAGAAGGCAGTGGAGGCCAATTCTCTGAATGCATTCAAGAGAGAGCTAGATAGGGCTCTTAAGGATAGCGGAGTCAGGGGGTATGGGGAGAAGGCAGGAACGGGGTACAGATTGAAAATGATCAGCCATGATCACATTGAATGGCGGTGCTGGCTCGAAGGGCCGAATGGCCTCCTCCTGCACCTATTGTCTATTGTCTATTGTCTATTCTCCTGAAAAGGATGCAAGCTTCCGGCGACAACCAGTGGGAGCCATCACTTGTACAATAGATGGTGGTGGTTTCCAGCCCCGCGACGTGGACGCTTCTGCTATGGGGCCGTAGGTAGTGGATGTGAAAGTAGGATAACATAGAACTAGTGCGAACGGCAGATCAATGGTTGGAAAGGACTATGTGGGCTGAATGGCCTGTGTCCAACGTTATTCCCTTTATCCCGTATCATCTGTACACTGTGGACAGCTTAAGCGTAATCATGCTTAGTCTTTCCGCTGACTGGATAGCACTCGACAAAACAGCTTTTCAATGTAGCTTGGTGCACGTGACAATAAACCAAACTATCCAACAAACAGTCTGAAGAAGGGTCTCGACCCGAAACTTCACCCATTCCTTCTCTCCAGAGCTGCTGCTTGTCCCGCTGAGTTACTCCAGCATTTTATGCCGACCTTCGATTTAAACCAGCATCTGCAGTTCTTTCCTACACATACTAACTAACTAACTAACTAACTAACTAACTAGCTGTAAACTAAAAATAAAAGTAAACAAATTAATCAACAAGAATTTTAAAAGAAAAATGTTGAAACTTCATAAGTGATGGCACTTCTTTGAGATAAGACTTTCCTTGATTGGGCAAAGGAATAATATCTGGTTATTTAACTAGGGAACCGGTTTCTCTGTGGGAACATTATCTAGGTGACACATGTCATTGCTTTGAATCTCAATGAATTTTTACAGGGATGTTCGATGTTTCCTGGAGGGACGGTTTTACCCGAGATAAGGTGAGGGGTTGGAATTGAGACAGGTAAATAACTCCCTGGTAAGATAGATTTCTTTCAGAAATATTAAGGACAGATGATGGGGACATACCTGGCTAATTCAGCTGGACCTTTCGAAAGCCATCAGGAGGGATTGATGTGCTTTTGACAGCTCAGGTTAAAGCTTTAGCTAGTTAAAACTAGTTTTGGGCAGTTTGTGGAATGTTAAAGTTTTATCATTCATTAAAATGAATCGTCACGTTTGTTTAATTATAACTGGTGCACCTACAACAAGTAGGACAAGTGTTCTGAGCATCCCATTGAAATAATGGAGAACCAGCATCTACGGAGAGAAGAAGGTGCTGCGAAACATATCCCATCATCGTCTCCCGCATCATCTCTGGCATTCTCCAAGGTTGTCTCCAAATTACCAGTTAGAGTCATAGAGTCATAGAGCGTGGAGACAGGCCCTTCGGCCCAACTTACCCATGCTGACAATGATGCCCCATCCACAATCTCTGCTTGTGAACCAACATGCTCCATCTACACTAGTTCCACCTGCCTGCATTTGGCACATATCCCATTAAACCTATCCTATCCATGTACCTGTTCCAAATGCTTTTTAAACGTTGTGAAAGTACCTGCCTCAACTACCCCCTCTGGCAGCTCGTTCCATATACCTGCCACCCTTTGTGTAAAAAAATCTGTTCCTCAGATTCCTATCAAGTCTTTCCTCCTTCACCTTAAAACTATGTCCTCTGGTTCTCCTACTCTGGGTAAAAGACTCTGTGCATTGACCCTATCTATTCCAATTGTTTGCCAGCAGCCCTACACTGCCAATAATTCCACTGATTTGGCTCCAATGCATCCTCAGGATATAACGTAGGCAATGGAGTTAATATTGAAGCTGTTGGGTAGGCTGTAAGCCACATCCTTGGTGTGGATGATGCCAACATTTGGTGTGTCACTGCTCACATCCTAGCAAGTTTTGGAATATCCAACCCTGACTCCATTTTACATCCTTTGGGAAGATGACACATTGTCTTCCCCTGAGAAACCATCCATAATACTCCGGGAAGTAGAGGGAGCTTCCACAACTGTGTCTACTACCATCCTACGATTTTCCCCAACGTCTCCTTCCAGAGTAATGGTAGGGATGGTCCTGGCTTGTCAACAACGGCAGTCAGTTGCCTTGGTTTAATATCTCTTCCAGCTGTCAGCAGCTCCAGAGGTCCACCATTCCCTCAACTTTGCACTGTAGTATTGGTCTCCACTTTCGGCTCTTACATCTCTGGAGTAGAGTTTGAACTCCCAAACTTCTAGTTCAGAGGTGATGAGCCTTGTTGGCCACATTAGAGTGGCAGAGCAAAACAACATAAATATACATATAAAAATTCAGCTTCAGCGCACCGTCCAGGCCGGCCATCGATCACCCATTCACACCAGTTCTATGTTAGCCCACTTTCTCATCCACTCCCTAAACACTTTGGGGCAATTTACAGAAGCCAATTAACCAGCAAACCTGCATGTTTGTGTGATATGGAAGGAAACTGGAGCACTCGAAGAAAACCAACACTGTCACAGGGAGAACATGCAAACTCCATACTGACAGTATCCGAGGTCAGGATTGAACATTGGGTCCCTGGCACTATGGAGCTGCAGCTCTACCAGCTGAGCCATCGTGCCCACTGGTACAGCTGGTAACAAACCTCTGAAGAGCTGAAGAGCATATGTGGAAATTGGCTGAATTAGATATCAGGCTCCTGAATGGACCTTCTGTAAGCCAGGGTATTGTCTGATTCACCTCTACCCCATTGCAGACATTGGACTGTACCTATGGATCTGATGTGCTACAATGCAGACAACTGTATTCCTCACTCTGTACCTTCCCCTTTGGGTGGACCTCTGGAGCTGCTGACAGCTGGAAGAGATATTAAACCAAGGCAACTGACTGCCGTTGTTGACAAGCCAAGACCAGCCCGAACATTACTCTGGAAGGGGACGTTGGGGAAAATCGTAGGATGGTAGTAGACACAGTTGTGGAAGCTCCCTCTATTGTACTGGAGTTTCGCTTGATTGTATTTACGTAAAGTATTATCCGATCTGGCTGGATAGCATACAGAACAAAGCTTTTCACTGTACCTCGGTACACGTGACAATAATAAACCTAAACCTAAAACAAGCAGTACAAAATGCAGTGGATTAACAGCAAATTGGATTAACAGACTTAACACTGGCTGAATAGGCAAATTAAAAGTATAATTCTTCTTCCCTCAGAATATAAACTTCTTCAGTTTGGGGCCCAGTAATTTGCCTTTATTTTGACTCCATTCATCACAAGTTCCTACATTTTCCTATTTAGTTCCTTTGCTCTTTTTGTCACCAATTAATTTCAGTTGTCGAATTGGGTTTTGGACCCTGCCTGGAGTTTTAGTGCCAATTGGTGCTTTGTTTAAGGTTAGAAAGCTAGCATTTGTTTTTTGAAGGAAGTGCATTAGTTAATGCATTTTTCATTAGTGAAGCCTGTAAGGTCAGTTGATGAATGTGACACGATCGCGAATGGAATGGTGATATTGATTTTCAGCTATTGTTTTCAGTCCAGAAGAGAGAAAAAAACGCATTTTAAAAATAATAATTTATTTCGAGAACAAGCACAAAGACAGATGACACGCAGTTCTGGTCACCCCTATTACAAGAAAGATGTGGAGGTTTAGGAGAGAGTGCAGAAGAGGTTCACCAGAATGAGGCCTAGATTAGGGGGTAATAGCGACAATGAGAGGTTGAACAGACTGGGATTGTTTACTCTAGAACACCAAATGTTCAGGAGAGACTTGATATAACTATATAAACATAATATATGCGTGTGATGTTTGTGTGTGTGTGAATTTATATATATTTATATGTATATCTGTATATATGAATTTATATATGAATATATATGCGTGTGTGTATATACATACATATATATATATATAAATATATATATATATATATGTGTGTGTGTGTGTGTGTGTGTGTGTGTGTGTGTGTGTGTGTGTGTGTGTGTGTGTGTGTGTGTGTGTGGGAAAGAACTGCAGATGCTGGTTTAATTCGAAGGTTGACACAAAATGCTGAAGTAACTCAAACAACATCTCTGGAGAGGAATGGGTGACATTTTGGGTCGAGACCCTTCTTCAGACTGAAGAAGGGTCTCGACCCGAAACGTCACCCATTCCTTCTCTCCAGAGATGCTGCCTGACCTGCTGAGTTACTCCAGCATTTTGTGTCTACATATATGTAATGAGAGGCAAAGGCTGAGTAGATAGCCAGAAACTTTTCCTAAGGGTGGAAATGTCATAAAAAAGGAGGGCATAGCTTTAAGGTGAGAGGGGCATATAGGTTAGTGGGGGCATGGATTGCGCTGCCAAGGGTGGCTGTGGTGGGAGAGACGATAGTGGTGTTCGAGAGGCTTTTAGATAGGCACATGGACTTGCAGGGGTATCATATCATATCATATCATATCATATCATATATATACAGCGCGGAAACAGGCCTTTTCGGCCCACCAAGTCCGCGCCGCCCAGCGATCCCCGCACATTAACACTATCCTACACCCACTAGGGACAATTTTTTACATTTACCCAGTCAATTAACCTACATACCTTGGTATGAATCAAGTGTAGCCAGATGGGATTAGTTTATCTTGACATTTTGTTAGGCACTGACTTAGTGGGCCGAAGAGCCTGTTGCTGTGCTTTACTCCTCTTTGTTCTATGATTTAACAACAAAATAGTGGATGTGTACAATGGAACAACTTTTTGTCTTTTACTAATTACAGCAAAAAGAGAGACCCTTCAGCCTATTTTCAGAAGGCAAAACATTCAGTCCCGTCACCTCCGCCTTCCACATTTTACTCTTGTCTCTCTCAATTCCTGTTTTTTTAACTTTTTTGCCACTTATTCACTCTAAAGGGGTAAGCACAATTCTATAGGGTATATTTTGGACATGGGAGGAAACTGGACTGGCTAGAGGAAACCCACTCAGTCACAGGGAGAACGTGCAAACTCCACGTGGACAGCACCCGAGGTCAGGACTGAACCTGGGATGCTGGAGCTAATAATAGCAGCACTAACTCGTGCACCTCTCTCTACAACCTGGCCACTGCAAAAGACTTATGAGACCCGACGTACCCCTAACAGCACTTTAACGTTGAATGTGAATGTTTTGGACTGTTATAAAACAGGAAAGGTTATGGTGATACACCAATGAAAACAATTTGTTGTTAAAGTCTACTGTGTAAGACTTTATGATTCTCGAAATGTGGACACACCAGTTTTTAATCATTTTGCATCTTTCATCTAGACACAGGGAACACCAGTTGCTGGTTTACAAAGAAAGACACAGAGTCCTGGAGTAACTCAGCAGGTCAGGCAGCAT
Organism: Rhinoraja longicauda; assembly: GCF_053455715.1. Classification (NCBI taxonomy): domain Eukaryota; kingdom Metazoa; phylum Chordata; class Chondrichthyes; order Rajiformes; family Arhynchobatidae; genus Rhinoraja; species Rhinoraja longicauda. The sequence goes on along the minus strand of NC_135980.1, from coordinate 21,620,670 downwards.
CTCTGGAGAACATGGATAGGTGACATTTCGGGTGGGGATGTTTTATCTGTTGGTCAAATGTTAACTTTGCAATGTGCGTCTGCAAATTGCTTCTTTTCTATGGTCAATCATCCATGGATCCTTTGATGTGAGTTCATAGGGAGAAAGGAAGTCCCAAAAATATTATGAACTATCTCACAAGTATATCATCATCTAAACACCTCACGGTAGTACGGACACTAAGTTAGATTGAATGATTCTTATAATCATATCAGCACCAGAGAGCCGGGTTTGATCCTGAACTCGGGTGCTGTCTGCGTGGAGTTTGCACGTTCTCCCTGTGACCAAGTGGGTTTCCTCCGGGCGTTCCGGTTTCCTCCCACATCCTAAAGACATGCGGGTTTGTAGGTCAAATGGCCCTCTGTATATTGCCCCAGGCATGTAGGGAGTGGATGACATAGTGGGATGATATAGAACTAGTGTGAAGGAGTGTGCAAAAATAACTGCAGATGCTGGTACAAATCGAAGGTATCACAAAAAGCTGGAGTAACTCAGCGGGTCAGGCAGCATCTCAGGAGAGAAGGAATGGGTGACGTTTCGGGTCCAGACCCTTTGCTGCCTGACCCACTGAGTTACTCCAGCTTTTTGTCTGGACTCCCTTTGGGTCTGGACCCGAAACGTCACCCATTCCTTCTCTCCTGAGATGCTGCCTGACCCGCTGAGTTACTCCAGCTTTTTGTGATACCTTCGATAGTGTGAAGGAGTGATCGATGGTCGACATGGACTCGGAGGACCAAGGGGGCCAGTTTCTATGCTGCGTCTCTAAACTCTAAGCTCCGACACAAAATGTTTGGAGGGGGGGGGGGATCAGGAAGAATTTCTACAACACGTAAAGTAATGGAGAGTTTCCAATCAGCGCGGTGCAATTTATCCTTTGAATCAATGGAGGTGTTCCTGACCCAGTCCGATTTTGCGGTTTTAAATCGGAGAGTGTTGCAAGCGTTTGCGCTGGGGCCGAGATAACAAGAAGGAGCTAAATCCCCGACTGAAAGCTGGGCGAGAACAGATAGGCTCCCTGAGTTGCAGCTCCCAGCCCAGGCATGCTGCTGTCAATAAATCAATAGATAATGTTCACTGTCTGAAATATGGTTGAAGAAACCGTTGTCAAGTGGTTGTTTGATGGATGGACAGTGGGCAGTGGAACTGCAGAAAGGCCAGAGGTGACTGTCACCTTGAGGTGTACTGTACACTGCCCATTCAATCTATTACACATGGTATTTGAGCATCAATTGGACAGTAATAATCCCCTTCCCACTTTGCAAAGGATGAGGATGATCGACATTAAAATGGGAGAGCATCGTTATTTCTTTGCACACTCGGGCACCCTTTAGACTTTAAACATTACTTTAGACTCCGGAAATGCAGCGTGGCCCTTCGGCCCACCGACTCCGTGCAGGCCAGCGATCATCCCGTACACTAGCACTATCCTACATGCTGGGGACAATTTGCAGAAGACAATTAGCCGAAAAACATGTACGTCTTTGGAGTGTGGGAGGAAACCGGAGCACCCGGATAGAACCCACTTGGTCACGGGGAGAATGTAAAAACTCCGTACCGACTGCACTAGTAGTCAGGATCTAAGATCTCTGGCGCTGAAAGGCAGCAACTCTACCGCTGCGCCACTGAGCTGCCCCTAGTTCTGTATGATTCAGCTTTATATTTATTAGCCCACTAGACAAAGTGGACCTGTTGGGCCCAAACCTCTCCTGCATTGGTGCAGCACCCTGTCTTCCCCCCCTCCCCTCTCTCCTCAACCCCCCCCTCCCCTCCCCTCTCCCTTCTCCCCCACTCCCCCCTCCCTCCTCCTCCCCTCCCCCTCCCCTCCTTTTAAAGTTTAAAATGTGAATAACTTAAAAAAGATAACACCGATTTCAATAAAACTACTTGCATTATCACTAAAGTGACAATGGTGAGTAAGGTGGGCCTAAAATTGTTGCGCTATCGTGTACCGTTTTGGCTGAAGTTCAGTCACAAACAAGATAACAAATGAGAGTTTTAGTATATAGATGTATCGAACAGTTGAAGTTAATTTCATTATTGCTCCACAAAGCTCACATTAAGAAGAAATTGTGAATTATAAGAATTATACACAGTCACTGTGTATAATTCTTATAATTCACTATTTCCTTTTATAGTGATCTTAGATAAAGTGACCAGCTTATAAATCAATTGGAATATTGTAACATATTATTAAATCATGTAGCTACATTTAAAATCTTCCTTTTCCTTTGAAACAATATCTAAACATGAATTAGAACTTCTATGTTGGAAAGTGTGCAGAAGAGATTCACCAAGATGTTACCGAGGCTTACTGGCTTGAGTTATAGGGAGAGATCGGAGAATCTGAGACTTTTGTCTTTGGAGTGTAGGAGGCTGTAGGGCGATTTTATTGAGGCGTACAAGATCACGAGGGACATGGATAAAGTGAACCCTCACAGTCTTTTTCCCAGGGTGGAAGATACTACAACGCAACGTCATAGGCTTAAGGTGAGAGGAGGGAGATTTAAAGGGGACCTCAGGGGCAACTTGTTCACTCAGAGGGCAGTCATGTATCTGGAATGCACTGCCAGAGGACGTTACAGAAGTGGATACAATTGTGAATTTTTTTAAAGACATTTGGGCAGATACGTGGGTAGGAAGGGTTGGCGAGATACGAGCCAAATGCAGACTAGCCCAATGTGCCAACTTGGTCGTCAAGGCAAGAAGGGCCTGTTCCCAAGCTGTAAAGCTCCATGGTTCTCTGAACAATGTAATTGTAAAATTAGATATTAAAAATAAAGTCAAATGATGGCGTTCCAAGGATAATTTCACTATGGAGATACAAACATGGACAGATTAGAAAGATGTTATTTCTTAATAAATGATATTTTTGCAATATTTACAACAGTTTGCAGAATGTAAGCATGGATCAGCTGTATGACGTCTCTTGGGTTATATTCATGTTCTATCTGTGCGCAAAGTTGCTGATTTAGTCCATTAACTCCGATATCACTATTCCTCCTCGTCCAATCTCTTATTCTTATTTCTACTTTCTTATTCTTATTTCTGCTTCTTTGATCTCTAACTTTTTAACAACTTTGGGGGTGGGGGAGAGGAATATGGTGCAACTGGTAGAGCTGCTGCCTCAAAGCATCAGAGACCCGGGTAGCTCTGCTGCTGTCTGTGTGGAGTTTGCGTGTTCTCCCTGCGACTCTCTTTTCCAGCTTTGGATGAATTCTCCTTTATCCGATTAAAAATGCCTTTAGTTACATTCCCTTTCGCATTGCCCTTGGGCAGTGTAACACGATAGAACACAGAGCTTCGACATGTACAACACAGGAACAGGCCATTCGACCAACAATATCTGTGCTGAACATATGATGCCAAGTTGCCAACTAATCCCATCTGCTTGCATGTGATCCATATCCTTCCATTCCCTGCATATCCATGTGGCTTTCCAAAAGCTTCTTAAACACCACTCTCGTATCTTCCCCCACCACCACCCCTGGCAGCGCATTCCAGGCCCCCACCACCCTCTGCCCTGCACATCTCCTGTAGACTTTGCCCCTTTCATCTTAAAGCTATGCCCTGTAATCTTTGACATCTCCACCCTGGGAAAGGAAGTTGTGGCTGTCTACCTTATCTATGCCTATCATAGTTTTCTATACTTCTATCAGATTTCTACTCAGTCTCCACTGCTCCAGAGAATGCAATCCAATCTCTCCTTATGGCTATTGCCCTCCAATCCAGGCAGCATTTACGGCAAGCCTCCTCATAAACCCTATCCAAAGCCTCCACATCTTTCCTGCAATGGGAACGACCAGAACAGTTGAATACCAGCAACAAACTCTCAGACGCGGTGTTGCTAAATATCATACAGCACAGAAACGGAACTTTGGGCCCAACTCATCCATGCTGACCAAGATGGCCCCATCTACGCTAGTCCCATTCTCCCACATTCGGCCCTTATCCCTCTAGGCCTTTCCTATCCATGTACCTGTCCAAAAGTCTTTTAAATGCCGTCGCAGTACCGCCTTCAACTGCACACAATACTCTTAAGACTTTGTGACTTTTTTTGTAAACCAGCATCCGCGGTTCCCTGTTTCTTTGCAATGCTCTAAATTCGACTTAACCAAAGTCCCTGAAAGCTGCATCATGACTTCCTGACTCTTATACTCAGTGCAGCGTGGGATGAAGGCAAGCATTCCGTCGGCCTTCTTTGCCAAAGTTACCGGCTTCCTAAGACCTGTTATAGGCGTTACGTTCTTTGTCTCATTTTTACTTTGCGGCCATCATGTAAAATATCCAAATGCCCCGCATCAAGTGGTAATTCAGTACTTTGGAAAGGATTCTCAGAACAATAATAAAATCTCCACTGACCTTTTCACACCCTGTTCTCTAGCAGTTGAAGGTCACTGTCTGACAGGATGCAATGATCAGGAAGTGTAATTAACATGAAATGAAGTGTTTGCTGTGTAAAGTGTCAAACTAAAAACCATTTTTTAAATTTTTTTTTTACATATGTGTGATATTAGCATTACATGAAGAATCAATGGGGAATCAATAAGGCAAATAGTCATCTTAAATTTTAGCGAGCGCCACTGGTGTACGATAGGTAGATTGAGGCTTGGCTCATATTTCCCAGAAATGAAACAATGCATTAATCTTTTCTCACAGCTGGTTAATCTTTTGCACAACACACCTTGCTCTTCCTGTCATATTTCACTCTGCAAATCTGGATCTCACATGCAATTTAGGGGAACGGTTGTGTTTTTAAAGCATTTTCATTGATTTTTTATTTTATTTTTTTGCTTCCCTATAAACATCAAAAAATTGTACATTTGACACACAACTTTGACATGACCAGCCAAGAAAGATAAAAATAAATTGCCCTGAGTTTAGAACGCTCGTATCCGACCATCACGTGTACAAATGTCAGACCCTGTCACATAAGATTTTTTTGTTTGATTCTAATTTAACCCGGTGAAATATTAAAATAGAACCTTTATATGATATACTAAACACTGCACTAATGAAAAAAATTGATTTTTTTTTTCCTCTCCAATCATTTAAGTCAAATTCACAATATCTTAAAAAACATAATTCACATTTTATGGTTAATTATCAGTACATGTTAATGCTAGTCTACCAACCAATTGAGGCAAACCCAGTGATTTTTTTTGTTTCAAGCACATAAGGCCGCAACAACAGCAAATTATTGCATTTGAACAAAGCCCTTTCTTTCACATCCCTGGGCCTTGTCAAAGTGCATTTCCCAATTAGATGCTAAAAATATTCTCCTCTTGTCTCCATGCAGTATTGATTTTGCCTGTAGCAGTGTCTATGAACACTGTAGGGGGGTTGGGGGTGGGGGTGGAGAGGGGGGGGTGGGGGAAAGGTCCAAGTACCCAACGATCAGCAAGGCTTTTCTTTTCATAGAGCACTGAGTTGAAGCCCTGCGTGTCTGATTAGCCCAACTGACCACTGATAGGGAATCAGAATCAATACCCAATCGACCTGCCAAGCAAAGCAAATGTAGATTGGCTGTAGGTCAAAGTACCTTAATTCTAGCTTGGGGTGAGCTAATCAGCGAGAATCCAGGGTTACGATTACTTCTGCTCAAACTGCTGAATTAAAGATCATTTTCTGTATCAACAAATAATTCAGCAGTGCCTTTCCAGAGTCGGCGCTGGTTGGGAATGCATGTCCAGGTTTTAGCCTGCTTTTTGTTTTGTTTCTCGCAGTCATGTCTGATCTTACAGTGGCCGGTCTTTACTGTCGTTTGCCTATTGCTGTCCAAGAGGTTGAATAGACACCGGGTGCCGGCCATTTTGTGTTATCTCAGCAAGTTTGTAGCTGGCTGCAGCTGGAAGCGTGTGTTTCGCTCGGCTTCATTACCCATCGCAAATTAAAATGCACCGTCAAAAACGGCGCCGGTCATTCTCATGCAGAGAAGCGAGACTCCTAACCCCATGTGTGGCTGGTGAACTAACTCTGTGGAACATCGATTCACATTCAATCTGTGCACAGACTATAAGACTATACGACACAGGAGCAGAATTAGGCCATTTGGCCCATCAAGTCTGCTCCACCATTCAATCACGGCTGATCTATTTTGTCCCTCTCAACCCCATCCTCCTACCTTCACCCTGTAACCTTTGTCATCCTTACTGATCGTGGACTGGCACAGTGGCGCATCAGTAGAATTGCTGCCTCACAGCACCATAGACCAGGGGTTCAATCCTGACCTTGGGTGTTGTCAGAAAGGAGTTTGTACGTCCCTGCCTTTGACCATGTGGGTTCTCTCTGGGTGCTTCGGTTTCCTCCCACACTCCAATGCCGTGCAGGTTTGTAGGTTATTCGGTTTCTGGAAATTGGCCCTGGTATGTAGGATAGAACTAGTGTACGGGTGAGCATTGGTTAGTTTGGGCTTTAAAAATACCCAATGACTTGGCCTTCACGCCCGACTGTAGCAATGAATCCCACAGATTCATCACCCTCTCGCTAAATAAATTCCTCCTCATCTCCATGCTAAAGGTAGGTCTTTTTATTGTGAGGCTGCGCCCTCAGGTTCTAGACTCTCTCACAAATGGGAACATCCTCTCCACATCCACTCTATCCAGGCCTATCCCTGCATTGGGCCTGCTGGAAGGAAGCAAAGTTAGGTGTGCCATTCGCAATGCCAGCCTACCATTCCTAATCCCAGCCTACCATTCACATGTGGGATCGTCTCAAAAACTGTAGGCACCCACTCGTCATGATCCACTGATTGATGGATTGAAAGATACAACATGGAAACAGGCCCTTCGGCCCACCGAGTCCACGCCAAATATACATCACCCGTTCACATTAGTTCTATGCTATCCCACTTTTGCATCCACTCCCGACACACTAATGGCAATGTTACAGAGGCCAATTAACCTTCAAACCCACATGTCTTTAGGATGTGGGAGGAAACGAGAGCACCATGCAGTCACAGGGAGAACATGCAAAATTCACACACAGACATCACCCGAGGTCAGGATTGAACTCAGGCCTCTGGTGCTGTGAGGCAGCAGCTCTATCTGCTGTGACATCGTGCCGCCTGTGTTGGACACCAGCAACAATCTCTCGGGCTGTCTGCAAATGGGACAGAATGAAGATAATTATACAAAAAATTGACAACGGAAAAAGAACCGTCAGCCCAACTTGAGGGGCAGCTTTTTCCAGGTATATGTAATAAGTTGCCAGAGGAGGTAGTTGAGGTACTGTAACAGTATTTAGAAGACTCTTGGATAGGTACATGGATAGGAAAGGACAAGAGGAATAGGGGCCAAATGCAGCCTAATGGGACCAGCGAGATGGGGCTTCTTGGTCAGCATGGACGATTTGGGTAGAAGGGCTTGTTTCCAAACTGTCTGACTCTCTTACACTTTAACTCCCACTGGTCATTCAGTGGAGATTATAGCAGATCCTCACACAAAACCTCAGGTCTACATCTAGCTAGCCTGTGAAACAGTCTGTTCTGATCTCACCATCTGAATGAGGATGAACTAGGAATAAAAGGACGTACCTTTAGAAAGGTGATGAGGAGGAGTTTCTTCAGTCGGAGGGTGTTGAATTCTCCCTCAACAGGGAGGAATTCATTGCCACAGACGACTGTGGAGGCCAAATCATTGGGTATTTTTAAAGTGGAGATTGACAGGTTCTCGATTAGTTAGCGTGTCAAAGGTTATGGGGAGAAGATAGGAGAATAGGAGAAATGAGAGAGAAAGATAGATCAACCATGATTGAATAGCAGAGTGGACTTGATGGGTCGAATGGTTAATTCTGCTCTTATGACTTATGAACTTATAAACCTATAAAAAATATAATTGAACATCAACATTAAATCTGATGAAAATATCTCTATTATTGTCTCATATCCATGAATAACCGTCTAGCAATAACTCCTATCAACTATGAAATGCCTTGGCTACACTTAGGATTTAGGGTCTTTAAAGTTTTTAAAATGTATTGAATTTTTTTAATTAATTATGTTATCTATGACTATTGGGTTTACAGACCTGTTATGTTGCACATAAGAATTTAATTGTTCTGTTGTCAGCACTTACAACAATGACTCTCGACTCTCTTGACTTTCGACTATCAACAACACAAAGCGAGACTTGTGACAATGACCCTCAATTTTTACAAATTATATCTGTTTGAAGTTATAATTCCAAATGTCAACAGTCTAACATCATTTTGATATTATGCAAAAATGACTCAAAGAGCCAATTGTAATTCTTGCGTTTCAACTTGCAATTTTCGCCATTAAAATAGGTTCTGATTTATCTCACGATTCAAGTGGTCCGTATTTGATGATTTACGTTGTTTCCAAACTTTAAGATCTGCCAGCTTTTATTTATGAAGTGAGGCGATAGAAATGTTTTTTACACGTCTTCTTACTTTCTGCAACGCACCTTCTCATTTCTTTGACTTGTGTTTTTATGCGGAGAGTTACAGCCAAAGGAGGCTGAGGTGTAATCCTCTTTGTAGTTGGTGAGACTAATAGGAAGAACCAGCAATTTGTCAGGACTTAACTGATACAAGAAAACCTCAAAGAAATGAGAAATAGGGCAGGGACAAAGCTCTTTTCCTTCAAAGCTTCACATGGTGACATTGGCTTCAAAGGCCACACTTTAATCTTTGAAGCTTTTCCTACAATGTCAAAAGAAAACCAGTTTCCACTGTGGAAGTCTCCTATTATAACCAGGTTCATTCTGGAGATCAGCAACATTTTTTTGTGCACGAATTTTGCCAAAATCTCGTTAATTCAGTTTTTCACTGTTTCATTCTGTATGTAAGTAACAAAGCTATGAGCTGGGGAAGCAGTCAATCTAAAGAATTAAAAGTATAAATGTATGCCAGGGGAATTTCAAAGGTTAAACTTAAAGTAATTTGTTAAATGGATACAAATGTTTTAGTTTTGCTTAGTTTTTGAGATAGAGCTTGGATACAGACCCTTTGGCCCACTGACCATCGATTACCTGTTCACACCAGTCCCGTGTTATTCCCTTTTTTCTTATCCACTCCCTACACACTAGGGGCAATTTACAGAGGCCAATTAACCGTAGGTCTTTGGGATGTGGGAGGAAACCAGAGCACCCGGCCATAACCCACGCTGTCACAGGCAGAACGTGCAAACTCCACATGGACAGCACCCGAGGTCAGGACTGAACCCAGGTCTCCAGCGTTATTAGGCAGCAGCTCTACCAGCTGCGCCACTCTGCCACCCAAATGGTTGCCACATTCTGTAACACATAATCCCTGATTGTTTCTTTGAGTTGACATGTCAACCGTATAATTTACATACCACATCCAGACTTTTACAATCACAGTTTCTTGACATTACATGAAGATTAACATTAAAATAAGCATGGGATAGATACAAAATGCTGGAATAACACAGTGGGTCAGGCAGCATGAGAAAATGGATTTCTCCAGAGATGCTGCCTGACCCGCTGAGTTACTCCACCATTTAGTGTCTATTTTTGGTATAAACCAGCATCTGCAGTTCCTTTTTGTTACATTATTAAAATATGCACGATAGAATCAAAGAATATTGCAACTGGTTCTTTATCTGAAGTTCCAATGCAACTGATGCTGTGCGACGATACTCTCTTGTTCGATTGTTCCTTATCTAATTGGCAAACTCACTTATTCAAAGTAAGATGTCAATGGTGGAAAATAGTTCAAGCTTCCCTTTCTTTCTTCCTTATTCTCATTCTTTCTTTCATTCCTTCCCTTGGACTTGGGCTCCCACTTATACAATATCTACATTGATTTAAGTCTAAAGTGTGGTGGGAAAACAATGGCGAAATATAATGATGGGAACATTGCTTGAGTGAAAGATGCAAACTTCACGCCATTGACTAAGAGTGCCCAGAGTATTCAATTGTCAAATGTACCGACAACAGGACCATAAAATTCTTACTTGCAGCAGCATTATGGGTCTGCGAACACAATACGCCCAGGTAATATATAATAAACAATAATTCAATAAATGAAATACCATAATAAGCGTGCAAAAATCATTAGTGCAACCAAAGACAGGCTGTAAAAGTTCATAGCTGAGGTTAGTGTTGTGTCGTGCTCAAGAGCCTGATGGTTGTGGGGTAGAAGCTGCTCTTGAACCTGTTTCATCGTGGTTTTTGGACTCCTGGACCGTCTGCCCAAAGGTAGGAGTGAAATGAGAGCAAGGCCATGGTGGTGTGGGCCCTTGATGATGCTGGCCACCTTTTTGAAGCAGCAACTCCTTACAGATCCCATAGACAGCGGAGAGATCAGTACCCGTGATGGATCGGGCAGTGTCGACAACTCTCTGTGACCTCCTTCATTCCCGGGGGTCTGAGTTGCCAAACCAGGCCGTGATGCAACCAGTCAGCATGCTCTCTATTGTACACCTGTAGAAGTTCAAGGAAGTATTCGTCAATGTACCAAATTATTTCCTCGATGTTTTAAAGCCGGAGAGGCAATAGACAATAGACAATAGGTGCAATAGACAATGGCTGATCATTCTCAATTAGTACCCGATACCCCCTGACTCCGCTATCCTTAAGAGCTCTATCCAGCTCTCTCTTGAATGCATTTAGAGAATTGGCCTCCACTGCCTTCTGAGGCAGAGAATTCCACAGATTTACAACTCTCTGACTGAAAAAGTTTTTCCTCATCTCAGTTCTAAATGGCCTACCCCTTATTCTTAAACTGTGGCCCCTTGGCCTGGACTCTTAAACTGAGGCCCCTTGTTCTGGCATTGATAGACTTTCTTTATAAGGTCATAAGTGATAGGAGCAGATTTACACCATTCGGCCCATCAACTCTACTCTGCCATTCAATCATGGCTGATCTACCTCTCCCTCCTAACCCAATTCTCCTGCCTTCTCCCCATAGCCCCTGACATCTGTACTAATCAAGAATATATCTATCTTTGCCTTAAAAATATCCAATGATTTGGCCTCCACACCCTTCTGTGGCAAAGAATTCCACTCTCTGGCGAAAAAATTCCTCCTCATCTCCTTCTTAAAAGAATGTCCTTTAATTCTGAGGCTATGCCCTCTAGTCCTAGACTCTCCCACAAGTGGAAACATCCTCTCCTCATCCACTCTATCCGAGCCTTTCACAATTTGGTAAGTTCCAATGAGGTCCCCCCTCATCCTTCTAAACTCCAGCGAGTACAGGCCCAGTGCTGTCAAACGCTCTTGCTATGTTAACCCACACATTCCTGGGATCATTGTGATTGATTTAGTGACAACATCTGGAAAAGCAAACTAGAATATATAAATTTGAACCACACCACCTACATTTGCTAACACAATATTCATTTATTAATCATTTTAACAGGCCTCTCTATAAGTGAGTTTCTTTGACAATGATTCTGGAAACAATGCATTGAAACCTTAAATCAGGTGACTCGAGGAATATGGAGACACTAAAGACTGCAGAAGCTGGATCTTAAGCAAAACACAAAGTGTCGGAGGAACTCAGCAGGTCAGGTGGAATCCACGGAGGGAATGGACCAGTGATACTTCAGGTTGTAACCCTTCTTCAGACTTTAAGAATGGCTCGTCTTAAAGACTTACTTGATAGGATCAGTCAAACGTGAAGCCACCATTTAGTAGAATGATAGGTGTTGCAGATAGGTAGGGATACTGTCAATAATCAAGTTCCATTCCAAGTATTAACTAAAAAAGAGGCAAAGTGCTGAAGTAACTCAGTGAGTCAGGCAGCATCCCTGGAGAACATGGATAGGTGACCTCCAGCACTTTGCGTTTTTTGTTGTTGTAAACAAGCATCTGCAGTTCCTTGTATCTACAAGCTATAATTAATTCTGACTTAAGACATGTATTGATGTCGTTGTATCAATGTTGTGGAACCCGTATTTAAAGGCATTGTAGAAATGTCTACACCACACAGGTATATTAGTCCCTGGAGGGGGCCTCCATGAATGTGCAATAAGCGTGGATTTACCAGCGACACTTGTGCCCATGAATAAATTTTTAACAAGAACCACAACCACCTTCCTAAAACTCCTGAGAGGCCAAGATGCAACATGAATGTTCATCTACTGAATGTTTCAGAAAAAAACATTTGTTTTCTCATACTTGATGAATCTAGACTGCGATTAACAGAGTGATTAAAATAATGCATCCGGACATAGGGGGACTAGAGTTGCTTTAAACCAAGCTATGTCCTCAAAAACATTTAGCATTAAATTAAAAAAAATTCTCTTTCATCAATTTTGTTCTATTGGGAGGTAAACTGAATGCATGTAGAAGATAGAACAGTGCAGCACAGGAACCACAATTCCTTTGGCCCACAATATTTGAGCCGAACATGATACCGAGTTAAACTGATCTCATCAGCCTGTACATGATCCACATGCCTCCATTCCCTGCACTTCCATCTGCCTATCTAAAAGCCTCTTAAAGGCAGGCCACTGTCATATCTCCACCACCACCCCTGGCAATACGTTCCAGGCCCTCACAGGTCTCTGCCTAAACAACTTGCCTCGCACTTCTCAATTAAACTTTCCCCCTCTTAACCTTATAGCTATTCCCCTCTAGTGTGTTGGACATTTCCACACTGGGAAAAAGGTTCAGAATGTCTACCCTCTCTATGCCTCTCCTCACTTTATATACTTCCATCAAGTCTCTCTTCAACCACCGACGTTCCAGAGAAAACAATCCAAGTTTATCAATCCTCTCCTTGTAGCTGAAGCCCTCCAATCCAGGTAGCATTCTGGTAAAATGTTAAAGAACTAAATTGACTGAATTGTTGAAATCGTGACATCTAAAGATTGATAATTATATCAAATATGATCGGATTTTTTAAATAAAAAAATCCAATGAAGGTTTTGTAGGAGGTTGGAAGACTAAGAATATTAAAAAAATCATACGGCCTGCTAAATCGAATGTTTAGAAGCATGGCTGATTGCTTTGTGACCATGCTGCAAAAGGCCAACAGGCAGAGATAAGACATTCAGACATCGATGCATTTTGAAGTAAAATCAGCGGAAGAGGCAAGATGCTTGATGCGATATTGCGCTATGTAAATTTTGAACGTTTCAAGGGGACGCTGGGCATATGGTTAAAGTTTGTTGAAGTGAATGATGACTGTATGTAGCAGCTGACTAGTCAACAATAGAGGGATGCTATCTCTTTGAATAATGTATCATGTCCATCCATCACTTCCATTAATGGATAAAGATTGTTATATATCTCAGATACCGATGGCTTTTAAACAAAAAAAAACATATATTTAAATACGCTTTTGCACAGAAGTCCATTATAAAAGATAATTTAGATTGCACGAATCGATTTTATGATGCTACTGTAAACCGGTATAGTTCCTGAATGTCACTCGTGTCCTTTTTAAATTTCTTAATTAAGCAGTTTTTTATTTACATTTGAACTAATTACACATTGAAGACCAACAATAAAACCTAAAATATTTGCTATTAGGGTGATAGTTCTGCTCGGGCCGAACACTCAGTGCAGGGAGTGTATCGTGCCAGTAATTATGCTAAAGGATTGGTCACAAACTGCCTTGATCAGGCTTTTAGCTGGGTGTTAATCCAAGCAAGTCATTTCAATACAGATATAGATCTTGACTCCAGTCAATAGCTCTCCAACTGATGCAATTGCACATGGTGAAGCAGTCCCATTGATTGACGCCTTGTCACAGTAATTTTGCAGTGCCTCAGATGACAGTAATATCCCACATTTCGCTTCCCCGTTTCCCTGATTCTCGCCGATTGCACTTTGGAGACAATGCAGTGACATTCACAGCACTATCTCCTTCATGCCTTCTTGTTTCCCTCAAGCTGATATTGATCCCATTTCTCGGCTCCCAGAACGTTTGATGTACGACGCTCCAGAGCATGAACACGTTGCTCTGCAAGCGCTGACATGCCCAGAGACGCCAGGTAGAAAGAGGTTCTCCATTGCCTCGGCATTGAAATAGTTCCTTAATTGTCCTGTGCCTTACTTAACATTGGCAGTAAAGCTTTCTGCCACATGGAATCTGCGTTTAAAGAGGCCACAAAGCGTGATTGAAAAGACCACTCTTCTCACTGGGAGACAAAGTGCTGGAGTAACTCAACGGGTCAGGTCGTGTTCCAATATTGAATGAATGAATGAATACTTTGAATGAGTGAACAAATACTTAATTGTCACAGGTGACAAGTCACAGTGAAATCTTTTGCTTGCATACCCAACGTATGCAAATAGTTGCCATATAAAGGGCATTTACCACGATACAAAGTATCCGTGCCAGGCCCCCCTTTGCTCCCCCCTCCCCCTCCCCCTCCACACTGTCACATGTACCGACGTGCTTTACAGTGAAAATCTTTGTTTTGCATGCTATCCAGTCCGAACAGATAATAATATACATAAACACAATCGAGTCAAACTCAAGTTCAACGGATAGAGCGAAGGGAAAGATACGGAGAGCAGAATATAGTTCTCGGCGTTGTAGCGCACCAGTTCCACAGACAAAGTTCAATGTCTGCAAAGGTGTCGAGGTGAATCAGACAGTATACCAGCTAACGGAAGGACAATTCAGAAGCCTGATAGCAGAGGGGAAGAAGCTGTCCCTAAGTCAGAAGATGTTCCTGAACTTCAGATGCTGGAATCTTGAGCAAAGAACAAACTGCTGCAGTAAATCAGCGGGCCAGACAGTATCTGCGGAAGGAATGGATAGGTGACATTTTGGGTTGGGAACAAAAAGGGTCCCGACCCAAAATGTCACCTATCCATCCCCTCCACAGATGCTACCTGACCTGCTGAGTTATGCTAGCACTCTGTGTTATGCATAAACCACTGTTTGCTTAAAGCTAGCATAAACTGTAATGTAGCGAATTCTCATTGCTTTTAAATATCCAATTAAAGTACTTTCAAAATTCATTTCAGTCCAACATCCCTTCTGGTGAGCACCATGACGCGCAGAAGGTACATAACATAATCCCAATGATTAAATATTCACAAAGGGCTTGTGAAATGACTTTATAACGGGAGGGGAAAATAGAAGTGTTCACGTGAGATCAGAGCAATGTAAGGTTTTGACAGAAATTTGTTGCAAAGGGAAGCTGTATTGAATGTGCCCTGTTTCAAATACAAAAACTTAACAGTAGATCCCAATTATTCTTTTCTTTTGTCTTTGATTCTGAGAAAATCGAAACAGATCATGACTCTTCAATTCTGACCAGAAGAAGTCCACTGATCATCTTAATTGAAAGCCATCCCCTTTCATAAGCACCCACTCCCGATTTGCAACGAGTCTTCTGTGAATATACATTTAATTCATATGAATAATAATAATTCATCATTATTTTAAAACTGGTGCAAATTTTTAACTTGTTGCAGAGGCTTAAAATTTCAAACAAAAACGGAATTAGTGCTGCTTTTTTTAGTTGAGTGTTCTGAATGGCTTTCATCGATTTCCCTTTGTGCGGGCGGCTTGCTATTTTTGCTGCATTCATTGATGGCTTTCGGGTGAAGAAAGTAACAATCGTTTGAAAATACAATATCAGATGCTGCTTCTTCCCACCTTCAAACCAACGGAAAGCACAGAATGACAGCACACCAGGCTTGCCTTTCGAGACAAATGTGAACTCTTGGCCTGACGGGCGGAATGTGAAGTGGTGCTTTGCCATGAGCTAGTGGCCAAGTACAATGCCAACTCGGTCTTTAAGTTCGCTGATGATACCACAGTGGTTGGCCGGGTCCTCAAAAACGACCAGGTGAAGCACAAGGGGGAAGATCGAGAACTTTGTGTCATGGTGTCAGAACAACAGCTTTACCGTAAACATCAACAAAAACTAAAGAGTTGCTTGCTGACTGACCTCAGGAAATAAATGGGCTGGCACAATCCCATCCTCTTCAATGAAGCTGTTGTAGAGATGGTCGACAGCTTCATGTCCCTGGGCATCCATATCACCAGCAACCTAACCTGGTCCCTTCACACCGAGGAGGTGATCAATAAAGCGCATCAGCGTATTTTACTCTTAATCAGACATCTGTGAAGATTCAGCATGTCCATGAGGACTGTGGCAGCACGGTGGCGCAGCGGTAGAGTTGCTGCCTTACAGCGAATGCAGCACCGGAGACTCTGGTTCGATCCTGTCTACGGGCGCCGTCTGTATGGAGTTTGTACATTCTCCCCGTGACCTGCGTGGGTTTTCTCCGAGATCTTCGGTTTCCTCCCACACTCCAAAGACGTACAGGTTTGTAGGTTAAATGGCTGGGCAAAATGTAAAAATTGTCCCTAGTGGGTGTAGGATAGTGTTAGTGTGCGGGGATCGCTGGGCGGTGCGGACCCGATGGGCCGAAGGGCCTGTTTCTGCGCTGTATCTCTAAATCTAAATCTAAATCCTCTCAAACTTCTTTAGATGGGCTACAAGAAAGTATTCTGATGGGACGCATCTCGGCCCGGTTTGGAAGCTACTCTGCTCTTGCAGAGAGTGGTGAGCTCAGCCCAGTCCATCACAAGTCATCACCTCCTTCCATCCAGTCCGTCTTCACGGTGCGTTGCATCAGGAAGTATCGTCAAGGATGCCTGCCATCCCAGGCCATTTCCTTTTCTCTCTTCCACCTTCAGGCAGAAGATACAGGGGCTTAAGAAAATAACTGCAGATGCTGGTACAAATCAATTTATTCACAAAATGCTGGAGTAACTCAGCAGGTCAGGCAGCATCTCGGGAGAGAAGGAATGGGTGACGTTTTGGGTCGAGACCCTTCTTCAGACAGATACAGGGGCTTGACAGCTCAGACATCCACAATTTAAGAAATACTTCTTCCCCAACAGGGCAGCACGGTGGCGCAGCGTTAGAGCTGCTGCCTTACAGCGCCAGAGACCCAGATTCGATCCTGACTACAGGTGCCGTCTGTGTGGAGTTTGTACGTTCTCCTCGTGACCACGTGGGTTTTCTCCGGGGACTCCGGTTTCCTCCCAAATTTCCAAAAACGTACAGGTTTGTAGGTGGATTGGCTTCTGTAAATAGTCTCTAGTGTGTAGAATAGAACTAGTGTACGAGTGATTGTTGATCAGCGTGGAGTCGGTGAGCTGAAGGGCCTGTTGCTGTGCTGTATCTCTAAACTAAACTAAACTAAACTAAACACTGCTATTCGACTCTGGAAACTATTACCCTTCTCGGAGGTGTTGCCATGTACTCCTATTCTTTACCTTATTCTATTATTCCATTATTATACTCTAATGTTGCTTTGGACGTAGTATTTATTGCTTTGCACCCATTTTGCACTCGTAATATTTATTGCTATTTTTTATCGTTACTGTATGTATACTGTTCGTCCGTGTAAGAAGGAACTGCAGATGCTGGTTTAAATCAAAGATGGACGCAAAATGCTGGAGTAGTTAACTCGGCTGGACAGGCAGCACCTCTTCAGTCTGAAGAAGGCTCTCAAACTGAAACGTCACCCATTCCTTCTCTCCAGAGATGCTGCCTGTCCCGGTGGAGTTACGCCAGCATTTTGTGCCTATACTGTTCATCTTGTTAGCTTCATATGTACAAGGAATTTCATTGCACCCAGTGCCACCACTGCAAGTAAGAATTTAATTGTTCTGTTTTGTACATGTGACAATAAAAGACGCTCTCTGTTACAGTAAACAAATCTGAACCTGAGTCTGGGTGTGAATATACAAGGATAGGGGTTCACACTGCCATTAAATGCCTGAGGTATTTAAAGTCAGACAGACAAAAGGCGTTTTAGCTGCAATCAAGAATTTGTGTCTGGTGACTTGATAACATTTTTCTGGTTAGCTTACAATTTATTTTCTAAAATTGACTGATATAATCACAGATACAGCATGTTCTGTGACCCAGGTAAATTGGAAAGCTTAATTAAATGTCATAGTTTCTTCAGCTAACCACAAAGTGCTGGATGACCCGGCAGTTCAGGCGTCATCTCTGGAGGGATTATGGACAAGTAATTTTGATTCAGGACCCATCTTCAGAATGAATCAGTCTGAAGAAGAAAGGTGCCGATCAGAAACGATGCTTGTTCATTTTCCTCCATAAATGCTGCCTGACCTGTTGAGTCCTTCCAGCAATTTGTGCTTTGCTCCAGATTTGTGCGTCTGCAGTTTCTTGTGTGATCATTGCTTTCTCTCATTCATTCCACTGAGAATTCCTGATATCTACATTGTTAATTTGGTCCAGATTAATTATTATAATTGAGGATGACCTGTCAATATTAAATGAACATTTTTCGTCGAGTCATCAGCAAGTAAGCAACCTAATATGAAACCATCAAATTAATTAATTTTTAAAAGCCTTTTACGATACGATACGCAATGATACAATAGAACTTTATTTATCCCAGGAGGGAAATTGGTCTGCCATCAGTCATAAAACACAACAAGACACTTGAAACATGAAATTAAAATGACGAGTGGAAAGTCCAGAATTGGGGATGTCCAAAAATTTACCCCTGGCAGCAGGGGGAAGAGTTGTACAGTTTGATAGCCACAGGAAAAAAGGATCTACTTGAACCAGTTAATAGTGCATAGTACAGTTTGGTTCACAATGTCCATGCCGATCATGCTCACAATGTTAAGATGTTCTCTGCTTGCAGGTGATCCCTGCCCCTCCATTCCCCACATATCCAGGTACCTATCTAAAAGCCTCTTAATTGCCACTATCATATCTGCCCCCATCCACCACCCCAGGCAGCACCTTCTAGGAACTCACCACCCTCTGTGTAAAACACTTGGCCTGCACATCTCCTTTAAACTTTGCTCTTTTTAACTTCTTAACCTCTTAACCTATGGCCTCTAGTCCTTGACATTTCCAGGACGACTTATATGACAATAGACAATGGACAATATTCCTGCATATCCATGTGACTAACTAAAACCTCTAAATAAAGTAGGCCAGTCGGCCCTTCGAGCCAGCACCACCATTCAATGTGATCATGGCTGATCATTCTCAATCAGTACCCTGTTCCTGCCTTCTCCCCATACCCCCTGACGCCGCTATCCTTAAGAGCTCTATCTAGCACACTAGACAGTTTCTTCGCAAGCTACAGTATAAGTATGTGTTTTGACATGGAAAAGAACATTTGAAGCATGCACCTAACAAGATTAATGCGACTTGGAAAATCATTTGGAATGGAATTAATCGAGTCCTGAAATTTTCTATGAAATTGATTAATTTGGGCAATTGAGGTCTGGGCCAATGTTAAAAAAAAAAGCAAAATGCAAACTCAGTTGTTTGGATTGGAACTTATATCTTTATATTCTTAAAATCACTTAGATCTACAATTTCTTCATGATTTTCATCGCTTCAGCTAATATTACTAGGATAAAACTGATATTATACAAACACACCTAATCTCAACTGCAGTGATTGTATGAGATTAATATGGATCGGTCTTTACCTGCATCCAGAAAATATTGAAGCAAGGTTGCGGGTGGAAATGGGCCTTCACAGGAACTGTTCTTTCAAAAATAAAGAGCTGCTTATTTACAGAATAAAATAAAAACAAGCTGCATTGTGAGGAACCTGCCTGTATGTTGTGTTGCACTTTAGGAGGTTGTATGTAATGGGAGAGTTTTCAGTTAATGGCAAGGCCCTTACCATCACAGGTGTGCAGAGAGGTCATGAAGTCCAAATTCATAGCTCACTGAAGGTGGCAGCAGAAGTAGATAGGGTGGCAAAGAAGGCGTATGGTATTCTTGCCTTTGTTGCCAGGGGGTAGACACAAAATGCTGGAGTAACTCAGCAGGACAGGCAGCATTTGTTGCAAGGGGCATTGAGTCAGGAAATCATGATGCAGCTCTATAAGACTTTGGTTAGGCTGCATTTGGAGCATTGCACGCAGTTCTGGTCACCCCATTACAATAAGGATGTGGTGGAAAAATAGCATCATTGCCATATTTTCTGCACGAGGAAGAAGAAAATCTAATTAGGCTTAATAGGTCCTTTACTGTCAGCTTTTGTTCACTTGATACATATGACAGAGAAAGATACAGCACAGGAACACGCCATTCGGCCCATCTTGTCCATGTCGGGCATGATGCCAAGTGAATCTAACCTCCTCTGTTTGCATGGGATCCATATCCCTCCATTTCCTGCGTACCGAAAACCTCTTAAACACCACCACCATCTTAACTGCCTCCACAACCATCCCTGGCAGAGGATTCCAGGCACTCACGACACCCAGCTTAAAAAACGCCCCGCACAGAGTCACAAACGAGAATCACATTTAGATGATGGAATGCATTAGAGTCAAATCAGGTTCAGGAAGTGAAATAAAGAGAAGGAACATGTTACATTAGGAGAGAGTTATAAAAGAAAAGTGAAAAGAGGCTTTTACTTAGGCACATTCACAAGATGCTGGAGTAACTCAGCAGGTCAGGCAGCATCTCGGGAGAGAAGGAATGGGTGACGCGAAACGTCACCCATTCCTTCTCTCCCGAGATGCTGCCTGACCTGCTGAGTTACTCCCGCATCTTGTGAATAAATCGATTTGTACCAGCATCTGCAGTTATTTTCTTATACTACTTTTACTTAGGCACATGGATATGCAGGGAATGAAGGGATATAGATCATGTGCAGGCAGAGGAGATGGGTGTAACTTGGCATCATGTTTGTTGCGAACATTGTAGGCCGAGGGGCCAGTTCATGTGCTGTGCTGTTCTACGCTCTATAAAGCTTCTAATTAAAATTATTTAAAAAATGGAAAGTTTGCATTATCAGAATTAAAAAGAACAACTTTAAAACATCTAAAACTATGCAGGGTTGTGACATTGAACAATGTAAATTGTCCCCTTTCTGGGCCAAAGAGATCGATTAGCAATGCTTTCATAATCGTCATGTCGCTGTAAAGGTACTTATGCTATTAATTATGAGCTGCACCTTTCTGCATCAAATTTAATGGGCAATTAATGTGCAAATCTGACTCCTTACAAACAAGATGCAGACCAAGCACCAAACAGCAACTGTGCAAAGCAAATGCTGTAAATTAACTGGCAAATTCTGGAGACACAAGGAACTGCAGATGCTGGAATCTTGAGTAAAGCACAAAGTGCCGGAGCAACTCAGCAGGTCAGGCGGCATCTGTGGAAGACACGGAAAGGTGCCGTTTCGGGTTGGTTCCCTTCTTCAGACTGATTGTAGTATGGAGGAGAAAGCTGGAAGATAGGCGGAGGATGGACATTACTTGGCGAGTGATAGGTGGACACAGGGGAGGGGAGATGCGGGTGGACATTGGCCTGAGATGAAAAGGAGACAAAAGGGTGATAGAAGAGGACAAAAGGATACAAATAGGAAACAAAAGGTGGGGTCAGATAAGGAGTGAAATGGAAAGCCAGAGGAAGAGACTTTGGGAAGGGGATGGGTGGGGAGAAAGGGATTGGGGGGGGGGGGGGGGTAGTGGGAGAAATGGGTGGAAAAGAAAGGGCAAGTAAGTGGGAGGAGGGGTGTTACTTACAATTGGCCAATTCAATGATCATATCGCTGGGTTGTAAGCTCCCCATGCAGCAAAACATTCTGGAGACTTGCAATTCACAGCTTTCCTCTCCATCCTTTGAACATGCTGGCTGATTTGTATCGTAAAAATATAAACCTTGACCTGAGGCCTTTGATAGACCGCACTTATCACCTCGTTACAACTTTTCATTTCTCTCAATATTTCTTCTCCCTTCTTCACCAGGCAGCTTGCAAATTTACAAGAAATGTTTGCTTTCGATACGTCCTCTTTGGATCCAAATTTTTTCGTAGAAGCTGAACTGTCCGGCTTTTAGGAGTTAAGTTATTCAATTAAACGCAAACATTTAAAAATCCTTCTGCAGTTGAAACCTTCCTGATGTTTCATTCTTCTTCCATTACATTACCCGATGGGTAATTTTCATCTCTGATACAAATCAGGGCTTGTGTACACTGGCATTTAGAAGGATGAGAGGGGATCTTATTGAAACATATAAGATTATTAAGGGATTGGACACGTTAGAGGCAGGAAATATGTTCCCAATGTTGGGGGAGTCCAGAACCAGGGGCCACAGTTTAAGAATAAGGGGTAGGCCATTTAGAACGGAGATGAGGAAAAAAAAATTCACTCAGAGAGTTGTAAATCTGTGGAATTCTTTGCCTCAGAAGGCAGTGGAGGCCAATTCTCTGGATGCTTTCAAGAGAGAGCTGGATAGAGCTCTTAAGGATTGCTGAGTCAGGGGGTATGGGGAGAGGGCAGGAACGGGGTACTGATTGTGGATGATCAGCCATGATCACATTGAATGGCAGTGCTGGCTCGAAGGGCCGAATGGCCTACTCCTGTACCTATTGTCTATTGTCTATTGTCCATAAATGCAATTTAAGATCATCCTTAAAATAAAGACGTCACAATGCAATCTAAACTTCACGCTGAGGTGACATATTATATCACGATTACAAATTAACAACAGAAAATCCAAGGAATATTTTTGTCGTTTTCATTGCATTAACATTACATCACTGTTAGAGTTGGTGGCACAACTACAAACTCTCCAGAGAATCTTAAACGAGCAGGAAGGTTTTTAAATCTCACTGTGACTCAGGCAAGTAATGGAACAGCTCTGAACAAATGACGAAAGGGTTGCGACTGGGAACTCTTATAAATAATTATTCCTACGAGGCAATCCTGCTGTGGTATTCTGCTCAGGTTTGTTATACATTCGCTTTTTGCTGTCCCAATAAAGATGCAAATCCGAACCAAGTTTGGACAGCTTTCCTACATTGTTTATGCTGAAAAATAGCAAATTATTAAGAATTCTTTACGGCAAAATATCAGTGTGTTTATGTTTCTCTCTTTTTCTCTCTCTCTTTCTCTCTCACACACATATGCACGCGCGCACACACACACACACACACACAAACACACACACACACACACACACACACACACACACACACACACACACACACACACACACACACACACACACACACACACACACACACACAGAAACATAGAAACACATATACACAAACACACTCACACACACACGCATGTGCACACACACACACACACACACACACAGAAACACAGAAACACATATACACAAACACACACACACGCACGCGCACACACACACACACACAAAAACATATACATAAACACGCACACACACGCATGCGCGTGCACACACACACACACACACACACACAAATACACACACACACATATGTCCTAACTTTAGCCCCATACAAAATAATGTCTATTCCTGTAATATCTACATGAAACACTCAGATATGACCATTGAGGGATCCTTAAGGTCTAACGAGAAGATTGAACAATCTTGGAAGGGGTTGTCTCTGTAATTTTCCAATAACTGATCTGCTGTGTGCCAAGGTGATGGAGTAAGGAGAAAATACGTTTGGTCTTGCATTATATACAACATAGGAAATGGAATAACGATCAAAGAATCCAGAACAGTACAGCACAGGAACAGAGCCTTTGATCCCAAAGTTCGCACTGACCATGATGCCAATCTCTGCGTGCATATGGTGTATAACTCTCCCTCCCTATCTGTTCATGTGTCAGTCTAAATACCTTTAGCAGGTATTACCTTTAGCAGATGCTGGTTTACAAAAAAAAACACACAAAGTGCTGGGGTGACTCAGCAGGTCAGGCCAGACATTCCCTGTAATGTTGGAGGTTGAGGGGAGACCTGATAGAAGTATGTAAAATCACGAGAGGCATCGATAGCTCAGAACCTTTTCCCCAGGATAGTAAAATCAATTACTAGTGGGCATTGCTTTAAGGTGAGAGGGGCAAAGTTTAAAGGAGATGTGCGGGCCAAGTTTTTTTACGCAAATGCTGGTGAGTCCCTGCAATGCACCGCCGGGGGTGGTGGTGGAGGCAGATACAATCGTGGCATTTAAGAGACTTTTGGATAGGCACATGGATATGCAGGGAATGGAGGGATATGGCTCATGTGCAGGCCGATGAGATTTGGTCGTGTCATTATGTTCACCACAGACATACTGGGCTGAAGGGCCTTATCATATCATCATATCATATATATACAGCCGGAAACAGGCCTTTTCGGCCCACCAAGTCCATGCCGCCCAGCGATCCCCGTACATTAACACTATCCTACACCCACTAAGGACAGTTTTTACATTTACCCAGCCAATTAACCTACATACCTGTACATCTTTGGCCTTCTCTGTGCTGTACTTTAATATGGTTCTGTGTTCTAGGTTCATCTCCCACAAATTCATAAATTCAAATAACTTTGGTTTTGGGAATCAAAACTTTGCGATTTATCCCTGAAGTGTTCATAGAGCATTTCGGACTGAATCCTTACAAGTGGCCCAGTTGCTCTGCGATGGAGAGCAAGGTTAATGGCTTTCACTCCAAGATGGGGAGATGCTTCCAAGATGGCACCCAACCCAGGCGACTATTTGCGTGCGAGCCACAGAGGCAGATCTATCATCACATATTACAATCACTCCGCACACTTAAATCTCTATTCTTACAGCAACATTTCTTACTTTAACTGTGATCCTCTTAATCTCCTCTCAGATCTGTCCATAGTTCGTTGGTGACCCTCGGACTGTCCTTGATCGGACTTTGCTGGCTTTTTTACCTTGCGCTAACCGTTATTCCCTTGACATGTATCCGTACACTGTAAACGGCTCGATTGTAATCGTGTATTGTCTTTCCGCTGACTGGATAGCTCGCCACAAAAGCTTTTCACTGTACCTCGGCACACCTGACGATAAACTAAACTGTAAATGAAAGTGCAAACTGTGAACTTGACTGTACGTAAGTCCATCAACGAGCGAGACGCCGCTAAACACATCTCAACGGCTGGTTGACAAAGACCGCTGATACCAAGTGTGGGGTTTTTTTTTGTTGCAAAAAGGCACCAGTGATTATTCACATCCTCCGTGGAATCTGCGATCCCTGGAAACAACATTGTTTCTGATGTAGAGAGAGATCGATGGAATGTGTTCATTTGTCAGGGGAAGGACAGCATATCTTTGACATCTGGTACATAGATCATTCACAGCTTCTTGCCTCTTTCCAATTGAAATCCTCTCAACCTGAAATTGTCAGATCGTTGGGTATCCGAGCAAGCAGGGACGAGACTGAAAATAACTTCGATTTCCACAGTGTTTTTATTACAAGTTTCAATCCCCAGTTTTCTTAGCCTTTCTTTTCGAATTATTGTAGAGCATACAATAGTACAGCACAGGAACAGGCCCTTCGGCCCTCAGTGTCTGTACAGAACCTATCGACAAGAACATAGATTTAAGGCGAAGGGAGAAAGGTTTAATAGGAATCTGAGGGCTAACTTCTTCACACAAAGGGTGATGGGTGCATGGAATGTGCTGCCAGAGGAGGTAGTTGAGGCAGGGACTATTGCAACACTTAAGAAACAATTAGACAGGTGTGTCGATAGGACAGGTTTGGATAGAAAATGGGCCAAATGGATAGCGTAAATAGGACATGTTGGTTGGTGTGCACAAGTTGGGCAGAAGGCCCTGATTCCACGTTTTATGACTCCACGACTCTATCGCTCTATGCCTCTGTGAACTAATCTGCTCTGCCTGCACGTGCTCGATAGCCCTCCATTCCCTGCATATCCAGGTCCTTTGACCCAAAATGTCCACGACGAACATGATGCCAAATTAAACTAATCTCCCAAGGCTGCACGTGATCCATAGCCCTCCATTCCCTGATATCCATTTGTCTGCCCAAAAGCCTCTTAAATGCCACTATGGTATCTGCCATCATCGCCCCAGGCAGTGTGTTCCAGTCACCCGGCATCCTCTGTTCAGTAAACTTGCCCTGCACATCTTTAAACTCTGCCCCTCTCACCTTAAAGCAATGCCCTCTGGTCTTTGACCTCCATCTTGGGTACAAGCCTCTATTTTTTTTACATATATTCAATGACACCATTAGAAGCCAAACAACCTTTAATACCCATTCCAAAATGACCCTTGACTTACTCAGGCATTTTAAAATTCGACCAAAGATACACACAAAATTCTGGAATAACTCAGCAGGACAGGCAGCATCTCCGGAGAGAAGGAATGGGTGACGTTTCGGGTCGAGACCCTTCTTCAAACCCGACTTCTCCCGAAACGTTACCCATTCCTTCTCTCCAGAGATGCTGCCTGTCCCGCCGATTTGGGCCGAAGGGCCTGTTTCCACACTATATCACTCTATGATTCTGTTGGATCATGCGTGTAATGTGTGTATCGTGTTCCTTTCGGAGCACTCTGTGGTCCCGATGAAAAGTACGTAAAGCTCAGTACACTCTACACATCGTGTCACTAAAGACTAGGAACAGACAGAGGTGCCTCAAATATCCCATGGGACATCTCAATGAATTCATTTTCAAATATGAATCCTATGCAATAACACAGTATCAAAAGTGAATTCAGTCCTTGCTATTTTTTTGTGTTTGATTCGGTAAATTATTTGTATTTGCAATGATATCTTAATATATTAAAAAGATGATCTTCAGGAAATGTACCTATTTGTTTCAAGCCTGTTGATTGTAGGATAGAGTGGATGTGGAGAGGATGTTTCTACTAGTGGGAGAGCCTAGGACCAGTGGCCATATCCTCAGAATATAAGGATTTGTTTATTTATTCGTGTCATCGCGCAGCTATTTGCCAATAGCGAGCACATTTTAGTGCCACGTCGTTGGCCTCTGCAAGATCCTTTACAGTGCGTGTGTCATGCAGCATGTCACAGCTCAGGAGATGTTCCATAGTCTGGAGGCCCCGTCTGCACTCGCACTCTGCCGGTGGATAAAAGGATGTACCTTTCGAAAGGAGATGAGGAGGAATTTCTTTCGTCAGAGGTTGGTGAATCTGTGGAATTCTTTGCCACTGTAGGCTGTGGAGGTCAGGTCAATGGATATTTTTAAAGGTGGAGATTGATAGCTTCTTGATTAGTAACGGTGTCATGCGTTATGGGGAGAATGGGGTTGAGAGGGAAAGATAGATCAGCCATGCTTGAATGGTGGGTTGAAGTGGATGGGCCAATTCTCCTCCTATAACTTATGAACTTATGAACTTAGGAACACATCTGTAGGGTTTATCACTGGTCAAAATAGTAATACAAGATTGTGCCGCAAACACAACCATAACCTCTCCTGGCTAGAGAACAATTGTGACGTTTATCGATGCAGTAACCCCTCTCAGCTCCATTTTACACACATTGAAAATGAGGAGGACATGCAATCTTCTCCACCACCACAAGTTGGCAACCTCCCGGGAAGGTGAACGATACAAGGAATGGGCTCCAAATAACATGCCTGCTGAGGATGGATGGCAACAAGAGATGGGCACGTCTTGCACTCCCTAAACAAAATACAGGCTGTTCTGGTGACGGGAAAGTAAGACAACATAGGAATAATTAGAAAGACACAAAATGCTGGAGTAACTCAGCGGGACAGGCGGCATCTCTGGAGAGAATGGAATGGGTGATGTTATGGGTCGAGACCCTCCCTGAAATGTCACCCATTCCTTCTCTCCAGAGATGTTGTCTGTCCCGCTGAGTTACACCAGCATTTTGTGTCGATCTTTGGTGTAAACCAGCATCTGCAGATCCATCACAAGAATAATTAGACTCAATGGAAGACGCGTGATTACCCTTTGCCACCATTTGCATATAGCGTGCAAAGATGTGCAAAAGATGTGCAGAGATGTCAAGAAGTTCCTCATATTTTGACATTGTTTCCGTGTGACTCCTTTCTTTGCTCTGGCCCACCCCATCTTCCTAGACCGAGAAAGTCTGGCATATTGTGAATTGAGCAGCAACGTCTGGGGTTTCCCAGGAATTTCTCCGCTGCCTCAACTCACTTACTGATTGCAAAACTCCTACGCAATAGTCTTTATCCTTCCCATGAAGAACTTTGAATTGATATCTGGAATATAGCAAAGCGCCGAAGAAAGATGTTGCCACACATATTGACAGCACAACCAGATGTCTCAGACATACAAACTCGACCGAGAGAGAGTACAGTGATACCGCAGGTCGGAACACTTTTTCTCTGTCCCCACAATCACAAAACACTCACAAACACGGTCACATCCCTAACATTAAAGAGTACTTTGGCCACAGCAATCAGATGTTACCTCTTGATGCAACTTTAGCAGATTTACTGCAGGAATCTAACTGCAGATTAATTGATTCTGTTGAGAGAAGTCTACCATAGTTAAGCGAAAATCAAAGAAACATGCTTGCGGACGTAAACATGCATAAAATCATTGTGGAGAATCCAGAACATGGCTTCCTTCAATCTTTGAATATTGATTTTGCTTGAATAACAAAATACTTTACACCTGCTAAAGAACAAGAAGACATCTTCATTCATCTTGACCAAAAATGGGCAGCGAGGTGGCGCAGCAGTAGAGCTACTGCCTTACAGCGCCAGAGTCCAGGGTTCGATCCTGACTACAGGTGCTGTCTGTACGGAGTTTGTACGTTCTCCCCGTGACCGTGTGAGCTTTCTCCGAGATCTCCGGTTTCCTCCCGCACTCCAAAAGCGTACAGGTATGTAGGTTATTTCGCTTGCTATATAAAAAAATGTAAAATTGTCTCTCGTGTGTGTAGGGTGGTGTTAATGTGTGAGGGATCGCTGGTCGGCGTGGACTCGGTGGGCCGAAAGGCCTGTTTCCGTGCTGTATCTCTAAACCAAACTAAACTAAAGAATGATTTGACTTGGATTATCAATTGCCCCATATTTTATTCACTGTGATACTGTATATTCTTGGTAATATAGCTAATGTTTAGAAGTACAGCATGGAGACAGGCCCTTGGACCTACCGAGTTCATGCTGATCATTGATCCCCACTAGTTCTATGTTATCCCAGTTTTGTATCCGACACACTCGGGGCAATTTGCAGAAGCCAATTAACCTACAAACCTGCACGTCTTTGGAATGTGGGAGGAAACCGGAGCGGCCGGAGAAAACCCAGTCATCGCAGAGAGAACTTGTAAACTCCACACTGAGAGCACCCATAGTCAGGATCGAACCCAGGTCTCTGGTGCTCTGAGACAGCAGCTCCACTGCTTCGCCACTGTGCTGGAACACACAGACTAGACTTCCCACCATCGACTCATAAGGCCATAAGGTCATAAGTGATAGGAATAGAATTGGGCCATTCGGCCCATCAAGTCCACTCCGCCATTCAATCATGGGTGATCTATCTCTCCCTCCTAACCCCATTCTCCTGCCTTCTTCCCATAACCTCTGACACTCGTACTAATCACAAATCTATCTATCTCTGCCTCTCTGCCTTAGACTCCATCTACAATAAATGCTGCTTTGGAAAAGCAGCCGATGTACTCAAAGACGTCCACCCTTGTCATTCCTTCCTCTTCCCATCCAGCAGAAGGTACAGAAGCTTGAAAGCATGCACCACCAGACTCAGGAACAGCTTCTTTCTCGCTGTTATTAGGCTTCTGAATGGCCCTCCCATAAGTCAGGGGTGATCATTATTGAAGTAATAATATTTGTTTGATTTCAATAATTTTGTTTGGAAGAACACATTTTAACAGAGATTGTGCTATAATTGAATATTTCAGGTCACGGCCCTTTATCAGACTTGACCTGAAACGTCACCTATTCCTTTTCTCCAGAGATGCTGTCTGTCCCGCTGAGTTGCTCCAAAATGTTGAGTCGATCTACGATGTAAACCACCACCTGCAGTTCCTTCTTATATTACACTGCTCTATCATATCATATCATCATCATATCATATATATACAGCCGGAAACAGGCCTTTTCGGCCCTCCAAGTCCTTGCCGCCCAGCGATCCCCGCACATTAACACTATCCTACACCCACTAGGGACAATTTTTTTTACATTTACCCAGCCAATTAACCTACATACCTGTACGTCTTTGGAGTGTGGGAGGAAACCGAAGATCTCGGAGAAAACCCACGCAGGTCACGGGGAGAACGTACAAACTCCTTACAGTGCAGCACCCGTAGTCAGGATCAAACCTGAGTCTCCGGCGCTGCATTCGCTGTAAAGCAGCAACTCTACCGCTGCGCTACCGTTCGATGTTCTTCTGAAAATTTGCATATCTACTTTAGAAAATGGAGGCATGTGCAAGGAAAATAAAGATGGGCTCTACCGCAGATCATGAGGCCTGCTCTCTCCATCCCTACTCCCTGAGCCGCCATGGGTCTCAGCTTTTTGTGGCTGGTTACAATCTCCACGTGATGAATTGCTGACAGCAATTCTCTATAAGTAGCTGCTTCCCGCTCTGGCAACGAGTGAAAGATTCATCATCATTGCACGCAGTGGTCTCAATGTGCCTTCGCGTGCAAGGATGAGTGTAAAACGAGCTTTTCCTTTCCATTGCTGAGGTCTTATTTTAGAAGGTAAGAGAAAGTCGTGGGTGTTTAATTGCAACGTGCACCGAAACAGTAACAATGAAATTCTTACTTACAGGTAAACGGTTTGTAAACATAATACTCTATAGATAACATAATAAACAAACACAAAAAAAGGGGTTCATTAAATAAAACCCAATATTAGCGCAAGACAAAACAAAAACCTGAAGCCCTGCTGTCAACTGAGATAATTCGTAGTTTGATGTTTGCAGTTGGTGTTTGTCGTGTACAATCATGTTGTGTAACCAATGGCTGTTGGGGAAAAACAGTTCCTGAACCTAG
Source organism: Rhinoraja longicauda (assembly GCF_053455715.1). Lineage (NCBI taxonomy): Eukaryota > Metazoa > Chordata > Chondrichthyes > Rajiformes > Arhynchobatidae > Rhinoraja > Rhinoraja longicauda. Next base: position 21,589,981 of record NC_135980.1, on the reverse strand, counting down.
ATGTCACGGTTTTCATACCCCTGTACCACCTTCCCAATGGCAGGACTGAAATGAGGGTGTGGCCAGGGTGGTGTTGGCTCTTGATGATGCTGGCTGCCTTTTTGAGGTTGCAACAACTGTAGATCCCTTCGATGGTGGGGAGGTCAGAAGCCGCGATGGACCGGGCAGTGTGGTCCTATCCTTATTTAGAGAGTAAGAGAAAATGGAGACGTGTATCTTTGGGATGTGGGAGGAGACCGGCGCACCCGAAGGAAACCCAAGTGCTCCAGGGAGAACATGCAAACTCCACACAGACAGCACCCGAGGTCAGGATTGAACCAGCATCACTGGAGAAGCTCTACTGATCCACTGTGCCGCCCATAAAAAATGTATATTAAGAAAAATTGTATTCGACAAGAGAATTTCTAAGCCCAATATACCCTGATATGAGAAGAATTTAGAATAGCTTACCCCATGTGAACCCTGTTGTAATATCTTCAACGTTATAGCATTTAATAACTTCACTGCACTAAAAAAGATCAATAATATCAACAAAATAGACGTCTGAAAAAAGACAAGACAGTCGGATATTAGTGATGAGACATTAAAACAAATCTACAAACAGCCATTTGGAAACAGTCTTGAAGAATCAATTGGTCAAGCATAGGAAGTTCTTGTGAATTTTTCCTTACAGATATTTTATTAGAAGCTATTTTAAGGTGTGAATTGCAGACTTATTTTTTAACCCAGTTCTATAGAATCATGCACAATTGCACTTTGAACTCTTCTCTACCTTGGTGGAAGTTTAAAGAAATGGTATATTGTTGTCCAAAGGTTTTACTGGAAGATTAAATCTGTATGTCATAACTATGTCATGTCATGATAGGAATAGATCGGGTAGATACACAGAGTCAAATGCCCAGAGTAGGAGAATCGAGGACCGGAGGACATGGGTTTAAAGTGAAGGGGAAAAGATTTAATAGGAATCTGAGGGGTATTTTTTTCACACAAAGGGTGGTGGATGTATGAAATGAACTGCCAGAGGAGGTAGTTGAAGCAGGGACTATCGCAACATTTAAGCAACAGTTAGACAGAAACATGACAGTTTGGAGGGATATGAGCCTAACACAGGCAGGTGGGACTAGTGTGGCTAAGACATGTTGGCCACTGTGGGCAAGTTGGGCTGAAGGGCCTAGTTCCATGTTTTATGACTCTATGACTCTACGGGTGTTTGCAGTAATTGTATATTTTATTTATACTGTATATAATGCTTTAAGTATTATTTATTACAACATAATCATAACATAAAAAGTGGTCAAGAAAGTTTTATAAATCTGTAATATTTGCACCCTAATGTGGAATCTTTTGCCAGCTACTTTGCTTATTATAGAACATAAAGTGTTGGATCAGCTCAAATGCCCGACTCGCTGAGTAGCTCCAGTATTTTGTGTTTTACTCACGATTCCAGCATCTTTGTGCCTCTGACTTTGTTCATATCATGGCAATGGTTCACTGATGCTATTGTCTAAGAGCTCTCCACTCCTGCCATGGAGTTACAGAATCATACAGCACGGAAACAGGCGGGGTCTCGACCCGAAACGTCACCCATTCCTTCTCTCCCGAGATGCTGCCTGACCCGCTGAGTTACTCCAGCATTTTGTGTCTACCTTCGATTTTAACCAGCATCTGCAGTTTTTTTCCTACACACCTTTGGCCCAACATGTCCATGCCAACCAAGATGCATTGAAGTTAGTCTTTCGCCCATATCCCTTGAAACATTTCCCATTTTCAGCTTTGTAGGATTTCGGTTAGGCCGCATTTGAAGTATTACACGCTTCTTTAAGGTTGCACCTTTATGGGAAAGACATGGAGGCTTTGGAAAGGGCGCAGAGCACGTTTGCTAGGATGATGTGTAGGAAAGAACTGCAGATGCTGGTTTAAATCGAAGGTGGAAAAATGCTGGAGTAACTCAGCGGGACAGGCAGCATATGATGCCTGGCTTAGGGGGTGTTTATTAGCGGAAAGGAGAGGTTGGACAGACTTGGATTATTTTCTCTGGAATGCTGCAGGTGATGGGGAGACCTGATGAAAGCATATGAAATTATAAGAGGCATGCGTAGGGTAGACAGACAGAATTTTTATCCCCAGGATAGAAAAATCAAACAGCAGATGGCATTGCTTTAAGGTGAGAGGGGCAAGGTTTAATGGAGATGTGCGGGACAAGTTTTTTACACAGAGAGTGGTGGGTGCCCGGAACATGCTGCCGGGGGTTGTGGTGGAGGGAAATATAATAGTGGCATTGAGGAGACTTTTGGATAGGTACACGGATATGCAGGGAATGGAGGGACATGGATTAGTGCAGGTGGATGAGATGGTCTTGGCATCATGTTCAGCATAGACATTGTGTCCCAAAGAGCCGGTCCTACTGCAGTAAGTAAGTTCTATGTTCTATGTTTGATGTTCTAAGTTCTATCCAAACCTTTCCTGTCAAATAAACTGACCGTTACCGTGGAACAAATAGCCCTGAAGTGAAAAGATAAAAGCTCCAACTTAGTTTGGTGGCCGAATGAAAAGATGGATGGTGCAGTGGTGGAGCTGCTGTTCTACAGCACTTACAGTGCCTGAGACCCGGGTTCTGCCCTGACTACGAGTGCTTGTCTGCACGGAGTTCGTACGTTCTCCCCGTGACCACATGGGTTTTCTCCGAGATCTTCGGTTTCCTCCCACACTTCAAAGACGTACAGGTTTGTAGGTTAATTGGCTTGGTTTAAATGCAAAAACTGTCCCAAGTGTGTGTCGGATAGTATTTGTGTGCGGGGATCGCTGGTCGGTGCGGACTTGGTGGGCCGAAGGGCCGGTTTCCGCTTTGTGTCTCTAAACTAAACTAAACTAAACTACACTAAACTGAACTATACTAAACTAAACTAAACTAAACAAACCTTTCCTACCAAATAAACTGACCATCACCTTGGAACAATAGTCCGGAAGAAGATAAAAGCTACAACTTAATTTGGTGGCAGAATGAAAAGATAACAGCAAGTTATTCCCACTGGAAGTGCTCCTTCTGTAGGCTAATCCTCAAGATCTATTGATGATAGATATTGGAAACGGCACTGCGTTCCTCTTTCACAGCTGAAGGTAGCTGAGCGCTGATGTATATTTCCTGCAGGGCAATAAAGGAATGAAACAGGAATAAAACAAATTGATTTGTTGAGGAACAATTTTGTAATTACCCATACACTTTACAATGCCACAGGATGTGATTCTGGATAATTTAAACTTCAGCAGGAAGGTATAATCATGGCACAATTAATTGGAATTTATAGCTAGATTTAGGCTTAGGTTTAGACTTATTGTTGTCAGGTGTACCGAGGTACAGTAAAAAGCTTTGTTTTGCATGCTATTCAAACAGTTCGGATGATACTGTGCATAAATACAATCAAGTCAAACTCAAGTACGACATGTCGTGCAAAGGGGAAGATATAGAGTGCAGAATATAGTTCTCAGCATTGTAGCGCATCAGTTCCATAGACAAAGTCTAATGTGCGCAGTGGAGTAGAGGTGAATCGGACAGCGCCCCTGCTTGTGGAAGGATCGTTTGGAAACCTGATAACAGAGGGGAAGAAGCTGTTCTTGAGTCTGGTGGTGCGCGGTTTCAATCTTCCGTACCTGCTGCCAGACAGGAGCAGGGAGAAGAAGGAATGGCTAGGTTGACATAATGGGTGCTTTCCCGAGGCAGTGTGAAGTGTAGATGATTGGAGGTCTGGTCTGTGTGATGGACTGGGCTACATCTACAACTCTCTACAATTTCTTGCAGTCTAGGGCAGAGCTGTTCCCAAACCAAGCTGTGATGCAACCCAACAGTATGCTTTCTAAGGTGCATCTATAGTAGTTTGTAGGAGTCATTGGAGTTATGGCAAATTTCCTTCGTCTCCTCAGGAAGAGGCATTGGTGTGCCTTCTTGACTGTTGCTTCAATGTTAGGATAGACACAAAAAGCTGGAGCAACTCAGCGGGTCAGGCAACATCTCTGGAGAAAAGGAATAGGTGACGTTTCAGTCTGAAGAAGGGTCTAGACCCGAAACGTCACCTACTCCTTTTCTCCAGAGATGCTGTCTGACCCGCTGAATTCTTCCAGCTTTTTGTGTCTAACTTCGGTTTAAACCAACTTCTGCAGTTGCATCCTACACAATGTGGCTGGTTCACAATATCAAGGCGTTTGAGCTCAGAGCGCTGAGCACCCAATGAGAAAATGTTGAACTCAAGTCTATTGTTGTTCAAATTCACCTCCCTTGGACGGCGGTTCTCAGGGAGGATGGGAGAATGAGAAATAATCGGTCAAGGCTTTAGTTTAATTTAGAGATACAGCATGGCGAGAGGCCCTTCAGCCCACCAAGACCATGCTAGGCATCAATCACCCGTTCACACTAGTTCTCTGTTATCCCACTTCCTCATCCAGTCACTACACACAAGGGGATAATTCTACAGAGGCCAGTTAACCTACAAACCCGCACGACGTTGGGATGTGGGAGGAGACCGGAGCACCCGGAGTGAACCCACGTGGTCACGGGGAGAACGTGCAAACTCCGCACAGGCAGCGCCCGAGGTCAGGATCGATCCCGGGTCCCTGGCGATGTGAGGCAGCGGCTCTAACATCCGCGCCACTACGCCGCCCGTGAGTGAAGTAGAGGTAGTGCAAGTTGGGGACCAACTCCAGGTTGGAACTATGAAGGGTAAAGAGCAAAGAATGAGACGAAAAAAATTCAAAAATCAATTCATGAAATTAGGACAATAATGTGGACAAAAAATGTTTGTCTCATCATAAGCGACTCACCAGAGATTTGAGTCTGTTGTGTCATTTGTTCACTCTGAAGGCAGCGAAGTGTATCGGGATAATGATTGCACCATGCACCCTAAAGGCTCATTCCAAAGTGCTTTAAAAGTCAGCAGCTGACAATGATGGTGGAGGAGCCGGTGCTGTAGGCTCAGACTGACCTTGGCTCATCATGTGTGGAAGTGCATTTATAAGAGAACGTGTGCCAAGTCTGTCACTCAATATCTGACTTTTATCCATTATGGGCTGTCCTATTTGTAATAACCTTTCAGACTCCCTGTGCTTCAGAAACAGAAAATAACAGCTCTGGAAAGGATGACTGTTCACTATTGGGGGAAATCAATTGTTGTTAAATTAGTTAATTCCTTGAAGCTGAGTCAGTTGCGACAACTGGCTATCTCTGCACTGAAATCTCCCTCGGTGATACCTTCTCGGGGAATTGTATGTTTGTTTGTGTGTATGTGTGTGTATATGTGTATGTTTCTGTGTGTAAATGTGTATGCATGCGTTTGTGTGTGTCCATGTATATGTGTATGTGTGCGTCCATGTGTAGGTGTATGTGTGTATGTGTGTGTCCATGTGTAGGTGTATGTGTGTGTGTGTGTGTGTACATGTGTATGTGTATGTGTGTGTGTGTGTCCATGTGTAGGTGTATGTGTGTGTGTCCATGTGTAGGTGTATGTGTGTGTGTGTGTGTGTGTACATGTGTATGTGTATGTGTGTGTGTGTGTGTCCATGTGTAGGTGTATGTGTGTGTGTCCATGTGTGTGTGCGGGTGCATGTTTGTGTGTCTGTGTACGCATATGCGTGTGTTTGTATGTGTCTGTGTGTTTGTGTGCGTATGTGCATGTATGTGTGTGTGCATCTGTGTGTACATAGTTGTATGTTTGTGTATGTGCGTGTTTGTGTATGTGTGTGTATCTGTGTGTGCATAAATGTGTGTGCCCGTGTGTGTCTGTGTGTATGTACATGTGTGTGTATGTATCTCTGTGTATTTGGGTTGTATATTAGTGTGTGTGTGCGTGAGTGTGTGTGCGTGTTTGTATGTGTTCGTTCTGAGACAGGAACACGTATTTCTTGGAAGCCCCATTAAGATTTATTATTAAATGATTACCTTCAGATCTGTGCACACTCAAAGTAGTATTAGTAGATTACCTCATATCTGTATACTATATCCAAAAGGGACAGATTATCAGCCACAGAGATTGTATATTTTGGCCTGAAGCTGTGCCAGATACACTGCCTGCAAGTGATTAAGTAGAATCAACTTGTCAAGGTAATACTTAGAGTCATAGAGTCACACAGCACGGAAATAGGTCCTTCATCCAACCCAAACACCCCATCAAAGCTAATCAAATTTGCCCACATTTGGACCATATACTACGAAACCTTTGCTAGCCATGTACTTGTCCAAGTGTCTTTTAGATGTTGTTATTGCACCTGCCTCAACTGTCTCCTCTGGCAAATCATTCCGTATGGCCATCACCCTTCGAGTGAAAAAGATGTCGCTCAGTTTCCTATTAACTCTTATCCCTCTCACCCTATACCTCATCCCCATAAGATTACCCCTCATCCTCGTACCCTCCAAGGAATAAAGTCTTAGTCTGTTCAACCTCTCCCTATACCTCAGGCCCTTGAGTCCTGGCACCATCCTCGTTAATCTCTGCGCTCTTTCCAGCTTGACAACATTTCTCCTGTAACATGGTGCTGAAGAATTGAACGCAATGCTCTAAATGGGGCCTCTTATACAACTGCAAGACTTCTCTGCTCGTGATCAACGCAGCGGTATTAGGGAAAGATGGCTCTCTGTTCCCGAGTAGGTTATAGCAATGTGGTGGCCGCATTGCAGCCTAATCAATCTCCTTGAATAATAAACTGAAAAGATGCTGAGCTGATTACAGTAATCAATGGAATATTAGTTGGACCAGCTTCTACCATTAAGAATTTGTTGGATTTCGATAATATTTACAGCAGAAATAAAAATAACAGTGGCGCCACAGATTTTCCATAATTCTTTCATGTGCAACGACATTTGACGTCCTTTCAGGGAGATCAGGGGGCAGATAAACAGTCGGCAGTGCGGCAAAAAGAAGACACAGAGTGCTGGAGTGACTCAGCGAGTCGGGCAGCATCACAGGAGAAGTTGGGTAGGTGACCCTTCTTCAGACTGATTGTTGGGGGTGGGGGTGGGAGAAAGCTGGCAGGGAGGAAGGGCAGGGCAAAGTGCGGCAGGTAATAGGCGAGGCTTTTCTTTTGGTAATGTGATGTAAGTAAAGTAAAGGGGGAGATGTGATGTAATTAAAGTAAAGGGGGAGATGTGATGTATATGTAATATAAATGCCAGTGCCCCCTTGAGGCCAAGAGCAGAAGCGGGCCAATGGGCTTGTGCCTTGTGACTGAGGTCAGGTGACCTTCTAGGGCCAATGGACTTGTGCCTTGTGACTGAGGTCAGGTGACCTTCTGGAAGTTTCCTGGTGAAGGATCAGTAATAAAACCTTCTTACAAGATGTCGGGCGTATATTCATTGTGCTAGCCACAACAGGGTCTTACAGAGGACATTACAGTAGGCAGACGGTTGGAAGAAAGGCGAGAGATTAGAACACAAGTTGTGAGGCAGACAGATTGAAGAGTTGTGAATTGTGCAGCCAGAGGAAGGAATGCAAAAGGAAGGTGGCGTGGGGGGAGAGAAATGTGGAGGGGGAGGGGAGGGCAGTGTGGCAATGTGAAGTTAATGTGTAGGAAGGAACCGCAGATGCTGGTTTAAACCGAAGGTAGACACAAAAAGCTGGAGTAACTCAGCGGGGACAGGCAGCATCTCTGGAGAGAAGGAATTCTCTCCTTCTCTTCCTTCTCTCCAGAGATGCTGCCTGTCCCTGCTGAGTTACTCCAGCTTTTTGTGTCTATCTTCAATGTGAAGTCAATGTTCTAAGTCAGTTGCTGTTGGAGCTTAGTTTAAGTTTCAGTTTTAATTTTAGAGATACAGCACGGAAACAGGCCCTTCGGCCCTCCCATTCGGCGCCAACCTGTACGTCGACCCATACACTCACACTATCCTACACACTAGGGACAATTTACAGGTTTTACCGAAGCCAATCGAACTACAAATCTGTTTGCCTTTGGACTGTGGGAGAAAACTGGAGATCCCGGAGAAAACCCACACGGTCGCAGGGAAAACGTACAAACTCCGTACAGACTGTACCCATAGTCGGGGTCGAACCCGGGTCTCTGTAAGGCAGTAACTCTACCACTTGAGACAGGTACATCTCCCTCTACGTACAATAATGATGTAACAGGTATAAGTAGGCAGATGGTAGTCTCTGGAAGTAACAATGATCCTACAGGCCTAACATGGTGCTGTATCATGAGTAGATCATAGACCCTGCCTTCTTGCTTTCCTCTCAGACCCTCTCCCAATGTCAAATTTCTTCTGCGTCTGGCAAAAGATTATGTTTTTCGAAATGAACGACAACTGAGCTTTCAAATTTCCAAGTTCAATCCTCCATTTCCCATGATGCTCCTGCAGCTGCTGGTTTGGACCTGTTGGGCCACAGGACTGGTTTGCACAGTGCAGGATCCTCCATCTTGAATGCTGCGTGACTCGATGAGGTCAGGCAACATTTGTAGATAGAGACCCCCCCTTCACAATCCAGAGACACTGCCGCACTTTCTGAGTGTTTCCTGAAGTTATTTTCCCAGCTTCTGCAGTTTGTTGAGAAATAAACAAAGCCGTACTGGTAAGGAAACAACTTGAGTGATAAGGCCACTCCAGAAAGACGTTCTGGGTTGTGCATATAGATTGCAAAATTATACACTTAAAAATTATCTTTACTTATATCTGCAGCGGGTCAAGTCTCCGTGGAAATGAATCTGAGCAAAGAAGGCATTTAAAAATGCATGCATTTCAGGGATATCTACCCTCATGTGAAGTAAGCTATTGGAATTCATGTCTAAAACAAATAATTACATTGATTCTCAGCAGTTTACAGATATTCTCTTCTTAAATCAAAGTGTTACTGATTCACAATGTACATGATTTTTGTGCCGTGGTATTCACTTGCACATCAACACAAAATGTTGTGCTTTGGTGAGGGCTTTAAAATGACCGTTCGTAATATGTCTGTTCCTGTGACATTCTTTGATTTGGTTTTACAGTGGAGAAATTAAACCAGTTGGTGGAGGTGAGCAAAATGGTCAGCATAGATGTGGTGGGCCGAAGGGCCTGTTACTTTGCGGGGCTGCACTGTGGTACCTTTGACTCAAGATCCAAGTCTCATTGAAACATCGAACAGTAGAAAGTTAAACACATGCTACAAGATGTTTGCTGCTCGATTTACAAACTTTCATTTCTAGCTTTTGATTTGTGAAACATTCCACATTTTGAATGAATATGAAAATTGAATGAATAAAAATGTTATTGGCCAAGTATGTATACATACAAGGAATTTGCCTTGGTGCTTTGCTCACAAAAGGATAAAAACACGATATACAGCAGACAATTTACAATCAAACATTATAATTTAAATTTAAACATTATAATTTAAACATGTGAAAATAATGGAACATAGAATATGGAACAGCTCAGCACAGGACTAGGCCTTTACATCAACCATGTCTGTGCTGAACATAATGCCAAGACAAACTAAATCACATCTGCCTACAGGTGATTTTTTCCCTCCATTCCCTGAATATCTATGTGCCTATCTAAAAGTCCCTAAAACACCACTATCATATTTGCTTCCACCACCACCCCTGGCAGTGTGTTCCAGGCACCCGCCACCCTCTGTGGAAGAAACTTGCCTCCTTCAAACTTTGCCACTCTCACCTTAAAGCCGTATTCTCTAGCCTTTCACATTTCCACTCTGGGAAAAAAATTCTGACTGTCTACCCTATCTATGTCTCTCATTTGATATACTTCCATCAGGCCTCCTCTCAACCTCCAGCGTTCTACAGAAAACAATTTCAATTTGTCCAACCGCTCCTTACAGGTAATACCTGCTAATATAACTCTCTGCCGATCAAAAACCTCTCTCATCTGTGTTTCTCTATTTCCTGCCAAACCATTTATCCTGCCCCTCCTCTCTTCCAGCATCCTTAACCCCCCTCCCCTGACCCTGTACAATCAGACTGAAGAAGGGTCCCGAACCCGAAACGTCACCTATCCATGTTCTCCAGAGATGCTGCCTGACCCGCTGAATTACTCCAGCACTCTGTGTCTTTTTTTTTGCTTGTCTTGGGTAGTTTCTGTGTCTCTTCTTGTCCTTGGCCTTTCTATTCTTTCTGACATCATTACAAACCTGAGATAATCTTTAAGCATCTGTTTTAGCTGAAGGTGGATCACTTTCCCCTTGATATTTATATTTCCCATTGGAGGCTTAGATCTGGATTAATTATTTACCGAGTCACATTTACCGAGGTACAGCAAAAAACCTTTGTTTTGCATGCTAATCCAATCAATACTACACACAACTCCACAGTCAAAAAGGCCCAACAGAGGATGTACTTCCTGCGCAGTTGAGGAAACACAATCTGCCACAGGCAATGATGGTCCAATTCTATACTGCTATCATTGAGTCCGTCCTCACCTTCTCCATCATGGTCTGGTTTGGCTCAGCCACCAAGCCCGACATCCGGAGGCTGCAACGGATCGATCGATCGGCTGAGAAGGTTGTCAGAATCAGAATTCAGAATCAGAATTACCTTTATTTGTCATCCAAAAAACAAGTCTTTTGGACGAGATTTCGTCACCCACAGTCCAACAATAAGAGCAATAAAATACGCAATTACACAACCACAACCAACACAAAAAAAAAAAAAAGAAACATCCATCACAGTGAGTCTCCTCCAGTCCCCTCCTCACTGTGATGGAAGGCCAGAATGTATTTTCTCTTCCCCTGCTGTCTTCTCCCGCGGTCAAAACGTTGAAGTTGCCACGTTCCAGGCCGCGCCGGACGGTGAAAGGTCTGCAGCGGGCCGACCCAAGCCCCGCGATCTGGTGCGGGCGAAGACACTGCCGCTGCCGCTGCTGCTGCACATCGGGGCGGTTGTGGCTCCCGACATTGAAGCCCCCGCCGAGCAGAAAAAAATCCCACGGCCTATTTCAGGCCGCGCCGGACGGTGAAAAGTCCGCGGCGGGCTGACCCAAGCCCCACAATCCGGGGCGGGCGAACACGCTGCCGCTGCCGGAGGTTGGCTGCAACCTTCCCCCCATTGACGAACTGTACACTGCAAGGGCCAGGAAGCGAGAGGGCAAGATCATCTCTGATCCCTCTGACCCTGGCCACAAACTGTTTGAAGCACTTCCCTCTGGAAGGCGACTCCGGACTGTCAAAGCAGCCGCAACCAGACATAAAAACAGCTTTTTTTCCACGAATAGTAGTTCTACTCAATAACCAAAGTCTGTGGTCTCTCTTTGCTCTGGTTTATTGTCACCCACATGTTTAGACCGTAACGTTGTATCCTTATTGTTTAGATGTGTTTATGCTTTGTTCTTAATTGTTAACTGTATGTTTGTGTTGTCATTTGTGAGCGGAGCACCAAGGCACATTCCTTGTATATGTACATACTTGGCCAATAAACTTATTCATTCATTCAAATACAATCGAGCCAAACTCAAGTACAATAGGCAGAGCGAAGAAAAAGATACAGAGTGCAGAATATTGTTCTCAGCATTGCAGTGCACCAGTTCCATAGACAAAGTCCAATGTCCAAAATGAGGTAGAGGTGAATCAGGACTGCAGCCTGGATATTTATAGATGTATATATTTGTGAGGTATTATGTAATATTTATTTAATTAAAAATCTCCATCACAGCATTTAATACATTCTAATTGCTTTAATTAAGCACTCTATTTGCCATTTTTTGTTGTTTTCTTTGCTCTGAACCGTGATGCACGGTGGCGCAGCGGTAGAGTTGCTGCCTTATAGTGCTTGCAGCGCTGGAGACCCAGGATCGATCCCGACTACGGGTGCTGTCTGTACGGAGTACGTATGATCTCCCCGAGACCTGTGCGGGTTTTCTCAGGGATCTTCGGTTTTCTCCCACACTCCAAAGACGTTCAGGTTTGTAGATTACTTGGCTTGGTATAAGTGTAAATTGTCCCTAGTGTGTGTCGGATAGTGTTAATGTGCGGGGAGTCACTGGCCTGAACGGACTCGGTGGGCCGAAGGGCCTGTTTCCACGCTGTATTTCTAAAACTAAAACTAAAAGAGAAGTTCTAGTTCTAAAACCATGAAGCTATCCGACATTTCAAATAGAGATACTGGATAAATGAGCGAAATACCTTGAGCTCTTGTATTGCCTGAGGTTGGACTCAAAGAGATGCCCTCAAGTCACATTACATCTTGCCTGGTGCTGCAATTTCTTAACAATTGGAATTAATTGTGTAAGTGGTGATGAAAGTTCACATTTTAGTCTTTATTCTCACTAAAGCACAGCCACGCTATTAGCAAGCGATTACCAACGAACACATTAAAGATGATTTACTTTCATAAATTTCCTTTTGAAAGCAGAAAATAGCTTTAACAAAATTAGATTCTTTTCTCTTAAAAATCAATCGTTGGTAATGAATGGATCTATCACTGGGCTTCCATCTCATCACGCCGAAATTAACTCTTTTCCTCTCAGCATTATCTTACAAAAATCATCCAAGGCAAAGGGTGGCACGGTGGCGTGGCTGGTAGAACCGCTGCCTCACAGCGCCAGAGACCCGGGTTCAATCCTCGCCTCGGGTGATGTCTGTGTGGGATTTGCACGTCCTCCCTGTGACCACGTGGGTTTCCTCCGGGTGCTCCGATTTACTCCCACATCCCAAAAGATGTGTGGGTTTGTTAGGTTAATTGGCCTCTATAAATTGCCCCCTCTAGTGTGCAGGGAGTGGATGCAAACATGAGATAACATGGAACTAGTAGAGTGTAGACACAAAATTCTGGAGTAACTCAACAGGTCAGGCAGCATCTCAGGAGAGAAGGATTGGGTGACGTTTCGGGTCGAGACCCTTCTTCAGACTGATGTCAGGGGAGGGGGCGGGACAAAGATAGGATGGAGTAGGAGACAGGAAGACAGTGGGAGAACTGGGGAGGGGGGGGGGGAAAGAGGGGGACAGCGGAACTATCGGAAGTTAGAGAAGTCAATGTTCATACCGCTGGGTTGTAACCTGCCCAAGTGAAATATGAGATGCTGTTCCTCCAGTTTGCACTGGGCTTCGCTATGGAACTAGTAGAGTTCTATGTGATCATAGAACTATACTATAATAAGATGACCGATGGTCAGACTGGACTAAATTGGCTGAAGGGCCTGTTTTCATGCTGTGTCACTATGTTGTATCACTAAACATGACTTGAATTACAAATTCTTCGCACCCATATATCAATTTTTGCCTTCCATTCTTCTGACTTTGGTCTGAAATGTGTGTAAACCCTGATTCCTCCACCATTGTCCCCAGACTAAAACTGTTTGTTGATGAAATAACACCTCCAACATATTTGCTTCATCATCTTCAATGGCCCATTGCACTTCACTGGTGATTGTTGTCATCTCCTCGTAATCCTCTAACTCCCTCTCCCTCTCAGTCTCCTGATCCTGGCCATTACGATATCTTGTAGAGACAAAGAACTACAGATGCTAGTTTATACCAAAGATGGACACAAAATGCTGGAGTAACTCACCGCGTCAGGAGAAATAGGATGGGTGACATTTCAAGTCGGGACCCTTCTGTGGAGTCAGTAGAAATGTCTGAAGAAAAGTGATGACTTCTGACTGGAATGGTAAATTAGGCAGATAGCAGGTTTAAGTTTAGTTCGACTATTGTCACGTGCACCAAGGTACAGTGAAAAGCTTTGCTTTGCATGCTGTCCAAATAGATCAGATATACCGTACATAAATACAATCAAATCAAACTCAGGTACAATAGATGAGCAAAGAGGAAGACACAGAATGCAGAATATTGTTCCGAGGATTGTAGCGAAAAGTTCCGTAGGCGAAGTTTGGTGTCGGTAATGGGGTCGAATTGAATCGAACTGAAATTGGTTCATGAAAGACTGTTTAGAAGCCAGAAAACAGAGGGGACGAAGCTGTTCCTGAGTCTGGTGGTGCGTGCTTTCAAGCTTCTGTACCTTCTGCTGGATGGGAGTGGGGGTAAGAAAGAACGACCGGGGCAGGACAACAAGTCTTCGTCTCAAGAAAGCAAGAAGCTTCATGGTTGATCGTATAAACTTACGATGGTCTGCACTGAGAAAAGATGCAGAACCTTAGCCCATGCTAAACAAACTCTGAAATTTCTAACACTTTAATCTATTTACAGCCTCGTCAATGGGTACTTATAGAAGCATGATTTGGTGATATAAAATAGTGGGAAGCTCACCAATTATCATTCGGTACAATTATAAGAGTGTTTTATTTTAATGCCCTTTCCTGACAGCCTGGATATTTCTGCAATTCATTGACCTTTACTGATTTTTAAGTTTGTGCTTTATTGAATAATATTCATTTTTATTTGAACAACTATTACCGATGAAAATAAAATAGGCAAAGTGTATTAAGATTGTTTTATTGCTTGTGGTCAATATGGGAATAAATAAGTTGTGCAGATATTATTTCAGCATTTTATTGAGATTGTGTATTTATTCCCATCGTTTACTCCTGCCTTTAAATTTGATGCAGTTTTTAATGCACCCGAATGCTGCTCAATGTGTTTGATAGGCAGAAATGGAAATAGAATTAATTATAAATACAAGTTGGTGTGGTTGTACTTTTCAAACATGCTTTTTTCCATTAAACCGTGATGTGGTCTGCATTATTCTTTCTCAGCAATCCGTCCTCTCTGTCTACACCCTGCCTTCTTCTAAAATTCATGTTCATAAGTAATAGGAGCAGAATTAGGCCAATCTGCCCATCGAGTCTACTCCATTATTCAATCGTCAATTTTCCCCTCTGAACCCCATTCTCCTGCCTTCTTCCTGTAACCTTTGTCACCATTACCAATCAGGAACCTATCAAAAAAATACCCAGTGACTTGGCCTCCGAGGTCGTCAATGGCAATGAATTCCACAGATTCGCCACACTCTGGCTAAAGAAATTGCCCCTTGCAACAGAATATTTGCAAACTAATTTGGTCACTTTTGGGCCTAATCATCTTGCCCCACATCCCATCCTGACCACCACCCTTCCTACTCCTTGCAAGCCCTGCTTCCACGCTATCTTTTTGTGATATCACATGAAGCTATGGCCGAAAAAGCACACAGACCCCCCCCACCCACCCTTCCTCCTCAAGAGACTGTTTTGAATTGGCTACTGTCATCCGAATTTAGTGGTGATAGAACTGTCCTCATCCAGAGTAATTACAATAATTCCTAAACCTATTGACATAGAAACATAGAAACATAGAAAATAAGTGCAGGAGTAGGCCATTCGGCCCTTCGAGCCTGCATCGCCATTCAATATGATCATGGCTGATCATCCAACTCAGTATCCCGTACCTGCCTTCTCTCCATACCCCCGATCCCTTTAACCACAAGGGCCACATCTAACTCCCTCTTAAATATAGCCAATGAACTGGCCTCAACTACCTTCTGTGGCAGAGAATTCCACAGATTCACCACTCTCTGTGTGAAAAAAAACGTTCTCATCTCGGTCCTAAAAGACTTCCCCCTTATCCTTAAACTGTGACCCCTTGTTCTGGACTTCCCCAACATCGGGAACAATCTTCCTGCATCTAGCCTGTCCAACCCCTTAAGAATTTTGTAAGTTTCTATAAGATATACTATAAGGCATACATACTGATCATGGAACAATGAGGTTGGTTTAAGTTTATTATTGTCAAGGTACAGCAAAAATATTTATCATGCATGCTATATCCAAACAGATCAGATAATACAATGTAATACCATACCTAAATCCAATCAAGTCAAACTCAAGTACAAGGACAGGGCAAAGGGAAAAATACAGAGAGCAGATTATAGTTCTCAGCATTGTCGCGTATCAGTTCCAGCGACAAAGTCCAATGTCTGCAATGTGCTGGAGGTGAATCGGACAGTACCCTAGCTTATGGAAGGAACATTCAGAAGCCTGATAACAGAAGCTGTTTCCGAGTCTGATGGTGCGTGCTTGCAATGAAATTCTTATTGCAGCAACAATACACGTTGACATATAATAAACAATAATTCAATAAATGCAATAAATTAATAACTTTTCTCCGTCTTACGGCTTGTAGATGGTGAAAAGCTTTCGATGTAATACTCCAACGACATCATTTAAGACACTTGGACAGGTACATGGATAGTAAAGGTTGTGACACATGTGGGTCAAAATGATAATGGTGCCAACTTAGATGGGCATCTAGGTCGGCAATGTATGACTTAGGCCAAAGGGTTATATGAATCTGTGATTCCAGCCCTGAGTGAAGTAGTAATTTATTTTAAAAAAAGATTGTTTAATTATTTATGTGCTCTGGCTTTATTTATAAATGCCGAGGATGCAGAGGCTTTTCGAATTACAGTTATAATCCAATAGGTAATGGATATATCATTGGAGAATGTTGGATATACAGAAGCGTATAAGATTACGAGAGGAATAGATAGGGTAGACAGTCAGAGCTTTTTTTTTCTTCCCAGGGTGGAGACATTAAAGTGAGAGAGGCAAAGTTTAAAGGAGATGTGCAGAACCCAGATCTTTTTGCACAAAAAGAGTGCAAACCAGGGGTGGCGGTGAAGAAAGACGTGATAGCGACATTTAAGAGCCCTTTAGATAAGCACATGGAGATGCAGGGAATGGTGGGATATGGATCACATGCTGGCAGTGAGAATCTATGCTATTAGCTGATATAGTCAATTAGAGATATTATATTTTGTTGTAGTAGAGATGGTTTCTTTTGTTGTTTTAGCTAATATAAAATGAATGCTTATTTTAGTGGAAAGCAGTAAGATGGATGCTTGTGGCAGAAATGTTATCCTTGGGAACAGAATGTGTTTGTCCCTTTACGAATGATAAGGAGTGTACAGAAGAGATGGGCTATTGTCCTCTCCCACTACTCTGTCTGACTGCGAGTGCTGTGTATTGAAACAGTAAAGCAAGGTCATGCAGCTACGAGATTGCTCGCCTATAGAGATAAGAAAGTTTCTTTCTTAGTAACAACTCCTTATTTGGGTGCGTGTGAAAGCAGGAAAAGTTTTGAATCCACTCTAGGTAAATTGATGCGTTTCTCTAAAAACATGTGACTTATATTAATGGTTTGGTTTCTGAGCATGTGACCTGTATCAATGATTTTGTCTTCTCTGTAACCATGAGAATTGTATTAGATGTGTAATTGGTCCTTGTATTAGATGTGTAATTGGTCCTTGATTTCTTTTTGTCACACCTCTCTTTTTCTGTATAAAAAAGTCAACAATGGTGGAGAAGTTGTTCTTCTTCCCCTCCCCTGAGTTGAGCTCTCTTCAGACACTAGTGTTGTGTCTGGAGATCTTCTCGGGACGAACCCCATGGTGGAATAAATCTGATGTGCTAATCCAGTATCACGTGTGATTATTCAGACTGAAGGTAAAGAATTTGATTTAACAGCAGAAGAGATTTATTTTAGCTTGGCATAATGTTAGGCATGAACATGCGGGCCGAAGGGCCTGTTTCTGTGTTGCACTGCTCTATGTTCTTGTTCTCATTTGCCCCATGTCTTCATATATCATCATATCATATAAATACACCCGGAAACAGGCCTTTTCGGCCCACCAAGTCCGTGCCGCCCAGCGATCCCCGCACATTAACACTATCCTACACCCACTAGGGACAATTTTTACATTTACCCAGCCAATTCAGGAGGGATATTGAGCAATGCAGACCAGTTACAAATAACACAGATGGTCTAGGTGTTACCATGGAATAGTTTTATTCATTTGAAAGGATCAGGGAAGCTTTTCAGATTTTCTTCCCAAATTTGTGAGGGGCATGTTGTTCATCCCAGTGACTATTTGCAAACCAAAGATTAAGAGTTCACAATATCTGTTCTTAGGATATGTAACACGTCATAAGTATGCGGACTATCTGGTCTGTTCTCTGAGAATCGAACAGGAAATTGTATTCAATATTCAGGGAGGACAGACAGACAGACAGGTGTGGTGGCATTGCTGGTTAAAGAGGAGATTAATGCAATAGCAGGGAGAGACATTGGCTGGGATGTTGTAGAATTAGTATGGGTAGAACTGCAAAATAGCCAAGGGCAGAAAACGCTTGTTGGAGTTGTAAAAAGATCACCAAACAGCAGAAGGGAGGTTGGGGACAGCATCAAGCAGGAAATTACGGTTGCGTGTAGCAAAGCAACAGCGGTTATCATGGGTTACTTTAATCTACATATAGATTGGGCCAACCAAATTGGAAACAGCGCTGAGGAGGAGGATTTCCTGGAATGTATACGGGACGGATTTTTAAACCTATATGTAGAAGAACAGACTGGAGGGCAGGCCATCCAAGACTGGGTATTGTGTAATGAGGAAGGATTAGTTAGCAATCTTGTTGTGCAAAGTCCCTGTGTAACAGTGACCATAATATGGTGGAATTCTGCATTAGGATGGAGTGTGAGGCGGTTAATTCGGAGACTAGGGTCCTGATCTTAAAGAAAGGAGACTTTGAAGGTATGAGACGGGAATTGGTTAGGATAGACTGGTAAATTATACTTAAAGGGTTGACTGTGGAGATGCAATGGCAAAGATTTAAAGACCGCTCCAGAAATTGTTCATCCCTGTCTGGCGAAAAAATAAAACGGGGAAGACGGCTCAACCATGGCTAACGAGGGAAATCAAGGATAGTGTTACATCCAAGGAAGAGGCGTATAAATTGTCCAGAGGAAGCAGCAAACTAGAGGACTGGGAGAAATTTAGAACTCAAACCGAGGAGGACAAAGGGGTTAATTAAGAGGG
Source organism: Rhinoraja longicauda (assembly GCF_053455715.1). Taxonomy (NCBI): domain Eukaryota; kingdom Metazoa; phylum Chordata; class Chondrichthyes; order Rajiformes; family Arhynchobatidae; genus Rhinoraja; species Rhinoraja longicauda. The sequence continues at coordinate 21,571,270 of NC_135980.1, read as the reverse complement.
GGGAGAAAGAGCATGAAGGAAAGCTTGCGGGGAATATAAAAACTGACTGTAAAAGTTTCATTCGATATGTAAAAAGGAAAAGTTTAGCAAAGACAAATGTAGCTCTCTTACAGTCAGAGACAGGTGAATTTATAATTGGAAACAAGGAAATGGCAGAACATTTAAATGAGTACTTTGGTTCTGTCTTCACTGAAGAAGACACAAAATAATCTCCCAGAAATACCAAGGGACCGAGGATCTAGTGGGAGGGAGGAACTGAAGGGAATCCACATTAGTCAGGAAATGGTGTTGGGTAAACTGTTGGGACTGAAGGCAGATAAATCCCTAGGGCCTGATGGTCTGCATCCCAGAGTACTCAAGGAGGTGCCCCTAGAAATCATGGATGCATTGGTGATCATTTTCCAATGTTCTCTCGACTCTGGGTCAGTTCCTGTGGACTGGAGGGTAGCCAATGTAACTCCACTTTTTAAGAAAGGAGGGAGAGAGAAAACAGGGAATTATTTACCACTTAGCCTTACATTGGTAGTGGGGAAGATGCTTGAGTCGATTATTAAAGATGTCATAGCAGCGCATTTGGAAAGCAGTGACAGGAGTGGTCAAAGTCAGCTTCGATTTATGAAGGGGATATCATCCTTGATAAGAACAGGAAGGCAGATTATTATCTGAAAGGTGTCAGATTAGGAAAAAAGGAGGTGCAACCATACCTGGGTGTGCTTGTACATCAGTCACTGAAAGTAAGCATGCAAGTACAGCAGGCAGTGAAGAAAGCTAATGGCATGTTGGCCTTCATTGCGAGAGGATTTGAGTTTCGGAGCAAGGAGGTCCTACTGCAGTTGTACAGAGCCCTGTTGAGACCGCACCTGGAGTATTGTGTGCTATTTTGGTCTCCTAATTTGAGGAAGGACATTATTGCTATTGAGCGTGTGCAGCGTAGGTTCACCAGGTTAATTCCCAGGATGGCGGGACTGACATACTGTATGATGAAAGAATGGGTCGTCTGGGCTTGTATTCACTGGATTTAGAAGAATGAGAGGGGATCTTATAGAAACATATAAAATTCTTAAAGGTTTGGACAGGCTAGATGCAGGAAAAATGATCGCGATGTTGGGGGAGTCCAGAACCAGGGGTCACAGTTTAAGAATAAGAGGTAGGCCATTTAGGACTGAGATGAGGAAAAACATTTTCACCCAGAGAGTTGTGAATCTGTGGAATTCTCTGCCACAGAAGGCAGTAGAGGCCAATTCACTAGATGTTTTCAAGAGAGAGTTAGATTTAGCTCTTAGGGCTAAAGGAATCAAGGGATATGGGGAGAAGGCAGGAATCGGGTACTGATTTTAGATGATCAGCCATGATGATATTGAATAGCCGTGCTGGCTCAAAGCCGAATGGCCTCCTCCTGCACCTATTGTCTATTGTCTATTGTCTAATTCACTAGATGTTTTCAAGAGAGAGTTAGATTTAGCTCTTAGGGCTAAAGGAATCAAGGGATATGGGGAGAAGGCAGGATCGGGGTACTGATTTTAGATGACCAGCCATGATGATATTGAATGGCGGTGGTGGCTCAAAGCTGAATGGCCTACTATTTTTCTATGTTTGAAAGTTCCTATGAAATTCAGACTATGATTTTCCCTGTGTCCCATTAACATTCACTGAATATCAGCCCATCTGGCGAACTGGGCTTTTGATGGAGCTGCTGCCTCACAGCTTCAGAGACCCGGTTCAGACTATGATCCCTGTGCTGTGTCACTGTGTGGGCCCCAAGTCATAGAAAGTCATAGAGAGTCATAGAGTCTCACAGTGTGGAAACCGGCCCTTCGGCCCAACTTGCCCATGCCGACCAACCTGCCCAATCTACACTAGTCCCACTTACCTGTGTTTGGCCCATATCCCTCCAAACCTATCCTATCCACGTACCTGTCCAAATGTCTCCTCAGCATTGCAGTAATGCGCAGAATTTCAGTATTGGATGCCACCAGTAACATGCAGCTGAACATTAACATGTCATGACCTCTGTCGCAATGACAACAATTTACAAGACGGAGCAGACTTGATGGGCCGAATGGCTTAATTCTGCTCCAACGACTTACGAACTCACAGATTTATGAACAACAGGGCTGACCTTTGAACCTTGGTTGACGTTTTCTCAAGAACGCAACATTTTCAGGGACATCATAAGGAAAAATCGTCCATTGCAAAAAATCAGCCGAATGCAAAATGGTGCAAGCTACAGAAACAGAATAAAAATGTACCAGTCCGCCGATATTTATATCATAAGCCTTTTACTTCACTGTAAGGGAACCCGGTATTAAATGTACACCAAACCATCGGCCTGATTAGTTGACAGATGTGTGAATCACCAATCAGTTCCATGTGCCTGCTCACAGTGTAAAAGTGGTTTTATATTGATTGGGGAGGGGGAGCTGAGCTCGTTAAGGATGAACAGTGCAGAGGAAAATGGGATCTGTTCCACTTTACACCCAAAGCCATCATCAATCTTTCCTGTTTAAAGATGAATTTCGAAGCCTTCTCACTGACAATGGACCAGCTCCCTATCTCTAACAGTGGTCCCACTGGATATCTCTGTAGGCCTGACATGCAATGATATCTTGCCTACCTGAGAAGATATACCAGAACTGAATGGAAATATCGGCATGGCTGGATCTTGAATTAGATGCCCAAGCAAATACTTACGCTGAAGGTGTAGAGAGGGACTGCAGATGCTGGTTTACACCGAAGATAGACACAAAATGCTGGAGTAACTCAGCAGGACAGGCAGCATCTCTGGAGAAAAGGAATACGTGACGTTTTGGGTCTTGACCCAAAAAGTCACCCATTCCTTCTATTCTGCCTGTCCCGCTGAGTTACTCCAGCATTTTGTGTTCACTTACACTTAAGGTATTACCTACACACACCAACTAAATACTATCAAACGGCAACCAAAATTCAAACTACAAACGGTTTTGGTTGCTCTGGGAACTTAAGGCTTTTATCCTGTTTTTTAGATTTAGATTTAGAGATACAGCGCGGAAACAGGCCCTTCGGCCCACCGAGTCCGCGCCGCCCAGCGATCCCCGCACATTAACACTATCCTACACACACACACTAGGGACAATTTTTACATTTTACCCAGTCAATTAACCTACATACCTGTACGTCTTTGGAGTGTGGGAGGAAACCGAAGATCTCGGAGAAAACCCACGCAGGTCACGGGGAGAACGTACAAACTCCATACAGACGGCGCCCGTAGTCAGGATCGAACCTGAGTCTCCGGCGCTGCATTCGCTGTAAGGCAGCAACTCTACTGCTGCGCCACCGTGCCGCCTTCACTAATATTCACTTTTCACTAATATTGAGATTTCTTTTATTTATTGAACTTATTTTCCTGCTTATCACGTCAATTTTGGGCGGCACTGTGGCGCAGCGTTTGAGGCGCACTGAGGTGCTGCTTTGCCGTGCCAGAGATTGATAACATCTTGATTTGGAAGCGTGTCAAAGCTTACGGGAAGATGACAAGAGCCATGATTGAATGACGGTGTAGACTCGATGGGCTGAATGGCCTAATTCTGCTCCTATGTCTTATGATCTTATGGTCCCATAAATGTGCCCCACACATCTCCTTTAAATCTTGCCCCTTTCACCTTCAAGGTATTACCCTTTAATATTTGAAGATTCCACCAGAAAGGTGGGGCTTGTATCTTCTGATTCAGAGCCAAGTGTGTAACTAAGTGAGGCAAACAAGGTTAATACTGTGATCGACTCATCAAATTTGGGAAAACAAATACAATTAAAAATATTATTTTCGGCAAAGATAGGCACAAGACGCCTCTCAGACTGAAGAAGGGTTCTGACCCGAAACGTCACCTATCCTTTTTCTCCAGAGATGTTGCCTGACCCACCGGGTTACTCCAGCACGTTGTGTCTACATTATATACTAGACCAAGCAGACCCGTTGGGCCCAAACCTCTACTGCATTGGTGCAGCACCCTCTCCTCCTCTCCACCCTCCCTTTCCCTCCTCCCCATCACCTCTCCCCCCCCCCCCTCAAATCCAATTGAAGGGCAAAAATAGTTTGTTCCATCCAAATTTGAACAACATTTCAAATATTTCACCTCCGTCAAACACCCATTGCAGTGTATATGTGGAGATAAGTGGAAGCTATTCTTCATTTGAACCTGTATTTTCTATTTATTTTGTATTTCTCTGGGCTAGTAAAACTATCAAGAATTTTTTTTTTTTAATGAATGAGTTGCACAGTGGTGCCTTACAGTGCCAGAGACCCGGGTTTGATCCTGTCAACCCTGTGCAGAGTTTGTACGTTATCCCCGTGACCGCGTGGGTTTTCTCCGGGTGCTCCGGTTTCCTCCCAGACTCCAAAGCCGTGCAGGTTTTTAGGTCAATTAGCTCCTGTAAATTGTTCCGATTGTAATCATGCATTGTCTTTCCGCTGACTGGATAGCACGCAACAAAAGCTCTGCACTGTACCTCAGTACACGTGACAATAAACTAGACTGCAACTGTAGCTAGCGTGTAGGATGCAAAACTGGGAATAACATAGGATTAGTGCACGGGTGATTGTTGGTCGGCGTGGGTGGAAGGGCCTGTTTCCAGGCTGCATCTCTAAGCTAAACTACGCAAAATATCCTGCCATCGTACAATTATCATTCCAGGTGTTAATCACAGAAGGTTGTAACTTCCGATCCCGTTAAGATGAAAGATCCTTCAATTACTTCATATTGGCGCATTAGAGACTGGGACCTTGACTGACCAATGATGACTTGGTTGCCATGGTAAACGTGAAACCAATCACACACCAAGAAAGTCTAACTTTCCCATTACATCATTATATATACTTATTACAATATACAGTGTTAAATCCTCATGCATCTCCCCTTTGACACACCTGCAATGCACTTCATTAACAACAATCTATACCAAATGATTTGTGGATTAAAAATACTCTAAACCCTAAAGCGCATTTCCTTTGGTCTTTCGTTTGGATTTCCAGAGGAAACAGATCTCAATGTTTGCAGCTGGGAATCCACGTTTTTGTAATTTTTCTCTCTTTATATTTTATGCAAATTGATTGAAACTATTTTTGCACTACCTAGACATTTTTACTGTAAAAGCTTTCTGTGACGGATTGCTTTGATGCAGGTCACACCAGCTATAAAGATGAAAGATGTGTGGAACAGTGAACTGTGCGGTCCTATCCTTTCAGACCAAGGGTGATTTGTTATCATAGCTGTGTCCTATGAACAGATTGACTCTGCGCACATTGATCAAGTCATTATTGGTGAGCTTTTTTCTGCTTTACTGACCATTTCACGGACACTGACACTAAAATTCAAACCTTGCATCTTTCTCTCTCTCTCTCTCTCTCTCTCTCTCTCTCTCTCTCTCTCTCTCTCTCTCTCTCTCTCTCTCCTCTCTCTCTCTCTCTCTCTCTCTCTCTCTCTCTCTCTCTCTCTCTCTCTCTCTCTCTCTCTCTCCCTCTCATTCTCTCTCTCTTTCTCCCTCTCACCTCTCTTTTTCTCTCACTCATTCTCTCTCTCTCTCTCTCTCTCTCTCTCTCTCTCTTCTCTCTCTCTCTCTCTCTCTCTCTCTCTCTCTCTCTCTCTCTCCCCTCTCATTCTCTCTCTCTTTCTCCCTCTCACCTCTCTTTTTCTCTCACTCTCTCTCTCTCTCTCTCTCTCTCTCTCTCTCTCTCTCTCTCTCTCTCTCTCTCTCTCTCTCTCTCTCTCTCTCTCTCTCTCTCTCTCTCAACTCCTCCTGTTCTCATACATTACCCCCACCCAACCCCGATTAGCCCCACGGAAGCAATGCTAATTTATTTAAAAGGAGCCAGTCCACGTTTAAAATGGTCAATTGACAATTAAATTGTGGATGTGAGCCCCTCGGACTGTCTTTGACCGGACTTTACTGGCTTTATCTTGCACTAAACGATATTCACCTTATTCCTTTTCCATGCATCTGTACGCTGTGAAAGGCTCGACTGTAGTCATGTACTCTGACTGGTAACCATGCAGCAAAAGCTTTTCACTGTACCTAGGTGCACGTGGCAATAAACTAAGCTAAAACTCAATTTAAAATCGTCATGCTGTGGCCCATTCATGAAGCTCAGCGAAAATGGCTCAATCCACTCCTTGCATGAAAATGATCAGGCTGGATCCCAAAATGGCTGGATGATTACTTTTCAAATCATTCAGATATCTACGCAGTAGAACCATTGAGTGACCCCAAACCGCACAAGACCGTTAGTTTGAAATGTGAATGGGTTCCAGTTCAAATATTCACAAAGTGGTTTATTCTTCAATAAACAACTCCTCCCAAGTCATTTATTCATGTCATGCCACATTTTAAAATGGAATCAGTGAGTATTTCCAATGGTGCTTCATGCGAAATATAAAAAACCATTGCTGGCTGGAGCCCTCAAACATATTGTACAATTGACTTTCTTCCACTGTGATATTTCCAATTGATATTAAACTGTTCAGCTTTCAAACCCTGTTGTAAAAAGGACCCTGATTCAGAATGAATGGACGTACCTTTAGGAAGGAGATGAGAAGGAGTTTCTTTAGCAAGAGGTTGGTGAAAGTGCGGAATTCGTATCCATGTACGGACGGCTGAGGAGGCCGGGTCATTGGGTATTTTTAAGGCGGAGATTGACAGATACTTGATTAGTAAGGGTGTCAAGGGTTATGGAGAAGGCAAGAGAATGAAGAAGGCAGAGAGTGAAAGGTAGATCAGCCATGACTGAATGGTGGACTGGACTCGATGGTCCGAATGGCCTAATTCTGCTCCTATGACATGAACCTGTGACCATGAATTACTCTCTGGGTTGCCTCGGTGAATTTGGTCAAGTATAAAACCATGAGGGGATATTTAGAGTGAATGTTCAGAGTCTTTTTCCCCCATACATAAATTACAAAGAAAATTGTACAAGACAGTAAAAAGAGAGAATGATGCGTAAAATAAATACATGAGTGAAAAAACGCGACTGGGAAATAAAACAAGCCCAAACAAGCATGGTAGTGCAAGAGGCGATATGTTGGCAAGGTAGGATTAGAGTTGTGTAGGTAGGTTCAAGAACCTAATAGTTGTGGCAAAATAGCTGTTTCTGAACTTGGTGGTGTTCGACTTCAGACCTGTGTATCGCTTGCCTGATGCAATCGGGTAGCATGTCCCCGATGATAAGGATCGTTGATGATTAATATTGCCTTCTTAAGTTGGCACCTCATGTAGATGCTTTCAATGGTGGGGAGGGCTGTGCCCATGATGAACTGAGCTGTACGGGACCGGTATAATGAGCTCATATGTTCATAAGTGATAAGAGCAGAATTAGGCCATTTGCCACCATTCAATCATGGCTGATCTATCTCTCCCTCCTAACCCCATTCTCCTGCCTTCTCCCCATAACCCTGACACCCTTACAAATCAAGAATCTATCTGTCTCTGACTTTTAAAAAAATCCATTGACTTGGCCTCCACAGCCTTCTGTGCTAATGAATTCCAGAAATTCACCTCCCTCTGACTTAAGAAATTCCTCCTCATCTCCTTCCTAAACGAACATCCTTTAATTCTGAGGCTATGGCCACGACTCCTTGACTCTCCCACTAGTGGAAACATCCTCTCCACATCCACTCTATCCAGGCCTACCACTGTTCGGTAAGTTTCAATGAGGTCCCCCCTCAGCAAGGTACAGGTACAATGAAAATCTTCTGATGAAGGTTCCCCACCTGAATCGTCATCTGGCCATTCCCTCTTCAGACACTTGCCTGACTCCAGCACTTGGTCTTGTGCTCAAATTTCAGGCACCTAGACTCAGACAGCACACAGATTATAAATTATACATTAAAACGATGTAATTATAAAGTCTGTATTTTATAATGCAATATTTTTCTGCAAACTCACAATTCAGTCAACTCCGTTACAATGTCATAACAGTACAGTCACACTGCAAAAAAAACACCCTCTAATTCAACATTCTGGCCAGTGTCCATTTCAAATTCAACCTTAAATTCTTGCCAATCTGACATTGGTAGAAGTATGTCATGGAACAGTGCCATTTCTCCCCCCCCCACCCATAACATTCGGCAATGCTCCCTCATCCGCTAATGGTTCGTGTCATTCAAATTGCATAGAGAGTGGGAGAATAAGGTCATAAGGTCATAAGTGATAGGAGCAGAATTAGGCCATTCGCGCCATCAAGTCTACCTCGGCCATTCAATCATGGCTGATCTATCTTTCCCTCCTAACCCCATTCTCCTGCCTTCTCCCCGTAATCCTGGACACCTGTAATAATCAAAAATCTAACCATCTCTGCCTTAGAAATATCAACTGACTTGATCTCCACAGCCTTCTGTGGCAAAGAATTCCACAGAATTCACCACCCTCTGACTAAATAAATTCCTCCTCATCTCCTTCCTAAAAAAAAGTCCTTCAATTCTGAGGCTATGACCTCTAGTCCTAGACTCTCCCACTAGTGGAAATATCCTCGCCACATGCATGAGAATGAGAATTGAAATGTGATGCAGTCTCATTAGACCCTCAGCTGAAGCGATCAATGGGTGGGTATCTCAATCTTGGGATTACAACATAGAACATGAAACAGTACAGCACAGAAACAGCCCCTTTGGCCCACAATGTCCGTGCCGAACATGATACCGACACCAACTCCTTCTATGCCCCGCACACAGTCCATATCACACCATTCCCTGCATTCCATGTGCCTTTCCAAAAATCTCTCAAATGCCACTAATGTATCTGCCTCCACTACCAGTCCTGACAGCGCTTTCCAGGGACCTACGACTCTATGTAAAAAAAAATATTATCTCCTTTAAACTTTGCCCCCTCTCCCTTTGAAGCTCTGCCTTCTGGTATTTGATATTTCATTCTGGGAAAAAGGTTATGACTGTCTACCCTATCTATTCCTCTCATAATTGTGTAAACATCTATCATGTCTCCTCTCAATCTCCTATGTACCAGCGAAAACAATTCCAGTCTGTCCAATGTCTGTCTCCCTGTGGCTAATAAATACCCTCTGATCCAGACGTTAATCTGCTAAACCGCCTCTGCACATTTCCCAAAGTCTTCACATCTTTCATGTACTGGAATGGCAACCAGAACAGCACACAATGCTCCAAATGCAGCCTAACCAAAACCTTATAAAGCTACAAAGCTGACTTACATTATTGCACACTTTGAATTAATTCTGCAGCAAACAGATTTCATTCAAGAGAGAAAATAAATAAGTTTAGTTCAGTTTAGTTCATTGTCACATGTGCCAAGGTCCAGTGAACAGCTTTTGTTGCGAAATAACCAGCGGAAAGACAATACATGATTACAATCGAGTCATTCACAGTGTACTTGGTGGAATAAGAGAATAACGTTTAGTGCAAGAACTGAGGGAATAGCATTTAGTGCAAAAATAAATGAATAATGTTTAGTGCTAGAGTTAAGGGAATTATGTTTAGTACAAGGGACCACCCTTGTATGGAACAAGGTGTATGGAACAGGCTGCCAGAGGAGGTAGTTGAGGCAGGGACTATCCCAACATTTAAGAAACAGTTAGACAGGTACATGGATAGGACAGGTTTGGCGGGATATGGACCAAAACGCGGGGCTGGTGGGACTAGTGTAGCTCGGACATGCTGGCCGGTGTGGGCAGGTTGGTCCGAAGGACCTGTTTCCAGACTGTATTACTCTATGACTCTACAAGAGATAAGGGAATAACGTTTAGTGCAAGAGATAAGGGAATAACGTTTAGTGCAAGAGATAAGGGAATAATATTTAGTGCTAGAATAAGGGAATAACATTTCGTGCAATAATTTTAAGCTGAGTTGCAAGGCCCTCAACCATTTTGATGTATTTCTGTTGGAAGTGAGTTATTGTGAGTTCAGTCATTTCTCATGGTAAGATCACTGTGCATAGCATGACGAGGAACAAAAATTGAGATTGATGGAGGGATCATAGTAAAAATATGATCTGTCTTACAGATTACTGACATTTTTATTCAATTGACCTTTTACTCTAATGATAAGAAAACACAATCTTGCCAAGAAAGCCCATTGTGAATTTGTTGAGCCTAGAGGTTCGGTTTAAATTAAACAATACTGTACTCTTAAATCTGCAGCCGGTGGTTCCATTCGGTTTTCTAATGTCTTACATTTGACAAATGAATCCAATCAAGGCTTGCTAAAAGATGTACGTGAAATTGTTTTGTTAATAAAAAATACATTTTTAGTGTTCTGCATCCTCAGGGAGTCTGGTCTCAAGTCAAGAGCTGGGGTCAATAAACCTTACAGGTTTACTCTATCTTCCTCAAAAAAAAAGGCAGCCACGTCATCAAGGACCTGCACCCACTCTGACTACGTTCTCATTTCACTCCTGCCATCGAGAAGAAGGTACAGGAGTCTGTAAACCATGATCGCCAGGTTCAACAACAGCTTCTTCCCAACAACCATCAGGATCTTGAACACTACAAACACCAAGCTATGAACTACGAAATGTCTTGGTTGCGCTGTGGGCCTTTGGGCTTCTTGCACTAATATTGGGGTTTTTAATTTATTACATTTTTTGGGGGGGGGGGGGTTTATTATATTTTATCATATCATATCATATATATACAGCCGGAAACAGGCCTTTTCGGCCCACCAAGTCCGTGCCGCCCAGCGATCCCCGTACACTAACACTATCCTACACCCACTAGGGACAATTTTTACATTTACCCAGCCAATTAACCTACATACCTGTACGTCTTTGGAGTGTGGGAGGAAACCGAAGATCTCGGAGAAAACCCACGCAGGTCACGGGGAGAACGTACAAACTCCTTACAGTGCAGCACCCATAGTCAGGATTGAACCTGAGTCTCCGGCGCTGCATTCGCTGTAAAGCAGCAACTCTACCGCTGCGCTACCGTGCAGTATTCTATGAGTATTGTTTTTACGGGATTGTTATGCTGCTGCAAGAAATAATTTTATTGTTCCATTTTTACATCTTGACTTCACTCTTGAAGCTGGCACAGAGACAACCATGACATGTGCACCTCAAGTCATGGTGCCCCTTTGCCATGCAAGCCCACGAGCTGCTCTGTACAACACCGGTTGACACGTCCAAGGCCACCTGGGTCAAGATGAGATGGAGAGACCAGTGGAAGTCAGCGGAACCATCTAGGCTACACCGCTGCATCGGTGAACCCATGGACGTCCCTGGCCAGGACCTGCCCCGAAAGCAGTGGATAACCCTCAACCGCTTGAGGACAGGCGTCGGACGCACTATGGAGTGGCGATGAAGAGGTGGGGTCTCGTGGACGGTGCCTTCTGCGAGTGTGGGGACCCAACACAGACAGTGGAGCACATAGTCACCAGTTGCCCCAAATACCGCCCACCGATTGGTGAACGAGGCCTGATTGACCTGGACGATGACACATTGGCCTGGCTCACCTCAACGGAGCTGCAGGTCTAAAAGACATACGACAGAAGAAGATGACTTCACTCTTGAGTTTATTTCTAAGGCAAGTCATAGAATTGTAGAGTTATACAAAATGGATACATAAAGTTATAAAGTCATGCAGCACAAAAATAAGCCCTTCAGATGACCTCATCCGTGCTAACGTGGCGGCACGGTGGCGCAGTGGTAGAGTTGCTGCCTTACAGCGAATGCAGCGCCGGAGACTCAGGTTCGATCCTGACTACGGGCGCCGTCTGTACGGAGTTTGTACGTTCTCCCCGTGACCTGTGTGGGTTTTCTCCGAGATCTTCGGTTTCCTCCCACACTCCAAAGACGTACAGGTATGTAGGCTAATTGGCTGGGCAAATGTAAAAAAAATTGTCCCTAGTAAAAAAAAATTTGTGTAGGATAGTGTTAATGTGTGGGGATCGCTGGGCGGCGCGGACCCGGTGGGCCGAAGGGCCTGTTTCCGCGCTGTATCTCTAAATCTAAATCTAAAATCTAACCAAAACACCCCATCCAAGCTTTCCCATTTACCCGCTTCCGGTCCCTTTCCCTCTAAACATTTCTTATCCAAATATCTTTTCAATGTTTTTGTTATACCTGCCTCAACGACTTCCTCTGGTGAGTAAAGTAGTGTTGTATAAATTTCCCCGGTGTGGGACGAATAAAGGAATATATTATTAATAAATGTGCTGATGGAGTCTTGCCACAGACTTTATCTGCTATATTGGGACATTTATGGTTTTGCCATCGAAAGCTTGAGCAACCCCCAGTTTAATTAAAAGTGCAAGTCCGATTCAGAGTGGAAACACTATCCTTCTGAGATAGGTATCACAAAATGCTGGAGTAACTCAGCAGGTCAGGCAGCATCTAGGAGAGAGGGAATGGGTGAACTTTCGGGTCGAGACCTTTCTTCAGACTGTTCTGAGATACACCAGTTAAAGGACTGCATGATTCCTTCCACTAACCCGCAGTGTCCTGATGGAGGTGAAGGCTTCTAATAATTTAAATCAATGGCTCGACAATCTGAAGTTGTTGCCAATAACTTGAAAGATTTTATTAATATCATGTGCTGTGGTAGAATTTAGTCGATAGAATGTGTGCTGCGAAGCTGCTTGGAATATATCACCTTCTTTTCAACATTTGTAGTCATGTTACTCGTTTATTCAGGAAAATATCAAATAAATGGCTGTAAAGAAACTGTTTAGAATTTTAAAGTGAAGCCATTAGTTCTGAGCTATACTTGGAACAGATGTAATATTGATTGGTACAACTTTAGGAATTGTAAGATATGTCCAACTGCTCTCTCGGCTGTTGATATGGAAGCATCCAGAGGCTACAGAAAAAGGCCACAGAAGAAATGTCACTTTGCATAATTGAAGTTTGTCTTGTCTTGTTTTAGAGGCACAGCATGGAAACAAGCCCTTCAGTCCATCGGGTCAATGAGAAAAAAAAATTGTAAACATACAGAAAAAAAAGCATAATATGAGAAAATAGAAAACTGGATGAGGATTTTTTTTTGTTACAGATACTGTATACTATAATTATTGTGTAATTATGTATATTTCCATGCATCATGCAATGGGATTTATATTATCTTCAGCTGCTTTCAACGCCAGAGACCCGTGTTCGATCCCAACTACGGATGCTGTCTGTTTGTACGTTCTCCCCGTGACCACATGGGTTTTCTCCGAGATCTTCAGTTTCCTCCCACACTCCAAAGACGTACAGGTTTGTAGGTTACTAGGCTTTCTATAAATATAAAGTATCCCTAGTGTGTGTTGGGTAATGTGCGGGGATCGCTGGTCAGATTGGACTCGCTGGGCCAAAGGGCCTGTTTCCGTGCTGTATCTCTAAAGTAAACTAAAATTAAGATTGGGTATGAATAGTCTATTGAACCTCTACAGGTGTACAGTGTGGAGCGTACGGACTGGTTGCATTACTGCCCGGTTCAGCAACTCTGTGGGTCAGGCACCATCTCGAGAGAACATGAATAGGTTTCTTTCTCCTGACTCTCAGTCTGAAGAAGGGTCTCGATGCGAATCGTCACCTATTCCTTTCCTCCTGAGATGCCATCTGACCCGCTGAGTTACTCCAGCTTTCTGTGTTTATCTTCATGAATCGGACCCATTTTCAGATTGATTGTGGGGGGGGGGGGGGGGGGGAGAGAGGCAGGACAAAGGGTGGCAGGTGATAGTGAATGCAGGTGAGGGTTTTTCTTTTTGATAGTCAGATATGTAGGCCTAGGCGGACCCAAACGCAATTATTATGTAATTATGTATATTTCCATGCATCATGCAATGGGATTTATATTATTTTCAGGTCTAACACATATCGTGTTATGAAAGATAAGTACATAATCTTTACATTTTATTCTACACATGATAGTTTAATCTTGTGTAGGTGAACAGTATCAGCTGGGTACTAGGGCTGTGGCTGTTGGTTGCTCAAGCAGAGGTCCAGCTAGTGTTTGTTTACTTTAGCTTAGAGTTACAGCATGGTAATAGGCCCTTCGGCCCACCGAGTCCATGCCGACCACCGATCACCCGTTCACACTAGTTCTATGTTATCCCACTTTCCCATCCACTCCCTGCACACAAGGGTCAATTTTACAGAGGCCAATTAGCCTACAGACCCCGCACGCCTTTGGAATAAGGGAGGAAACCGGAGCACCCGGAGGAAACCCTTGCAGTAACAGGGAGAGCGTGCAAATTCTACACAGACAGCACCCGAGGTCAGAATTGAACCCGGGTCTCTGATGCTGTGAGGCAGCAGCTCTACCAGCTGGGTCACTGCGCCACCATTTATTAATGAGGCCTATTTGTTTGTGAACGTAAATTACTTTTTTTTCTCCCGAACCTTTGCAAATGAATGAGATAAATATATTGAGAGAATACTTGAATTTGATACGTCATGGATTTTCGTGATTTCCTCATCAGCAGACCACAATCAGTACGAATTGGCAACAACACTCCTTCCTCAATAACCATCAACGTAGGAGCATCTTAATGCGGTGGGCTCAGTCCCCTGCTTTACTCTCTCTACATCCACATAGCCAGATCCCACTCCAACGCCTTCTTTTAAATTGGCAACATTATCACCATTGCTGGACAAATAGTGGGTAATGATAAGTCAGAGTACAGGAAGGCGATTGATAATCTGTCTGAATGGCACTAGAATAACAATCTTGCTCTCAACATTAGCAAGACCAAGGAGCTGATAATTGACTTCAGGAGGGGAAAGGCAAGGATCAATGAACCTGCCTTCATGACAGGACGGCGATGGAGCGAGTCAACAGCTTCAGATTCCTGGGCGTGCGTATCTCTGAAGCTCTGTCCTGGGCCCAGCTAACACAAAAGCTCTTCAACACCTCTAGAAGACTGAGGAGATTTGGGGCTGGCATGGTGGCACACCGGTAGAGTTGCTGCTTTCAACGCCAGAGACCCGTGTTCGATCCCAACTACGGATGCTGTCTGTTTGTACGTTCTCCCCGTGACCACGTGGGTTTTCTCCGAGATCTTCAGTTTCCTCCCACACTCCAAAGACGTACAGGTTTGTACGTTAATAGGCTTTCTATAAATATAAATTGTCCCTAGTGTGTGTTGGGTAATGTTAATGTGCGGGGATCACTGGTCGGCTTGGACTCGCTGGGCCTGTTTCCGTGCTGTATCTCTAAAGTAAATTAAAATTAAGATTTGGTATGAATAGTCTATTGAACCTCTACAGGTGTACAGTGTGGAGCATACGGACTGGTTGCATTACTGCCCGGTTCAGTAACTCTGTGGGTCAGGCACCATCTCTAGAGAACATGACTAGGTTTCTTTCTCCTGACTGTCAGTCTGAAGAAGGGTCTCGATGCGAATCGTCACCTATTCCTTTCCTCCTGAGATGCCAACTGACCCGCTGAGTTACTCCAGCTTTCTGTGTTTATCTTCATGAATCGGACCCATTTTCAGATTGATTGTGTGGGGGGGGGGGGGAGGGGGAAAGAGAGGCAGGACAAAGGGTGGCAGGTGATAGTGAATGCAGGTGAGGGTTTTTCTTTTTGATAGTCAGATAGGTAGGTCTAGGCGGACCCAAACGCAAGCATTCGGCGAAACGGTCACCCTGATGGTGGTCTCTCTGACGTACAGGAGGCCATACCGGGAACTCCAGGGAAGGTGTTTGAACAGATCTTCTACAATATCCATGGGCAACTCTTAACCATAAAGATAGTTGACGCAGGAATGGAAAACACTCCAGTGTGGGACCTTGTCGGTGCGAATAGACTCTGGAACATGGATAATCCAGTGCTTAATCTGTTCATACAAAGAAGACATCACCGGGAGGTTCATAGCTGCTCCTCATGATTAGGCCCAGCCTAATCAATGCACTGCAATAACTGATGTTCTACATCTACTGATGACTTATGAACGAAGAATAAGACTGACAGTGTGGGCAACCCATCCAAATCACTATATCTCTCACAAATAATTGGTATTGGCTTTGCATCATAACTTGGCCAGGAATTAACCCGGGACTCCTTGATTGTTTGAGTATCTGAATCGCTGCCAGCAGGTCCCATTCACAAGAGAAGATACAGTGACAAAAACAATTAGCCAAATAAGCGTGCCGGCGTTAAATCTTGTTACCTTGATGCTGCTAATAAATAGTTGATATTAAGTTTGTGAACAAGTCATTCACTTAATAAGAACACGATTCACCTTGCACTTTCAGTCAAGGCTAAGGATGCAGGGAATTAAATGGACAGTAATAGGTACTTGAGAGCAATTGCCAGCCAGTAATCTAATCAAGAGGTTCAGGTGACATCATGATCCGTGATGTGGAACTGAAGAAACTTATAAGTACCACCTGATCACACAAATTAGATTAGCGACTTCTGGGCGGCACGGTAGAGCTGCTGCCTTACAGCGCCAGAGGCCCGGGTTCAATCCTGACCACGGGTGCTTGTTTGTACGTTCTCCCCGTGACCTGCGTGGGTTTTCTCCGAGATCTTCGGTTTCCTCCCACACTCCAAAGACGTACAGGTTTGTGTATAGGTTAAGTGGCTTGGCATGAATGTAAATTGTTCCTAAGGCGTGTGGGGGTGGCTGGTCGGTGCGGACTCGGTGGGCTGGAGGGCCTTATTTCCACGCTGTATCTCTAAACTAAACTAGACTGTTGTCCCTAAAATACCGCATGTCATTTGAAAGAGACCTCCGATGTTTGAGGAACTTGTTGGGACAATAATAGCCAATTAGTGCCTTTGGAGTCTGCGCTGAAAAATTGGAATGCAATCACTAAATTATTAAACAGCAATCCATAACTGATTCCCAGAGAAAAAGACAATTCCCAGAGTATAATGATATAAAGTACATATTTATCTCTAAGAGTCAGTTTATTAACAGCAATTTCCGGTTTGAGTTATGAATGTCTCGTGAAATTGTTCACAAGAAATAAGCTCATTCCTCATTCTAATGAGTAATTAATGTTTCCCCAAAATAAATGATGCCCCTCTCCTTTTCCCTGTGTTGTTTCTTCCTGCCTGCATCTTATCCCAAAGGGAGGAATGTATCCTTGATCACCAGAACTAACTGCATGCTTTTGTATTAATTACTGTTTGTAATCAACTCTGTACACTCTATACACTGAGCTACGTACGAGTGCCTGGGGTTCTACTCTGTGTTCAATGCTGGCAATCCGTGGCAATTCTTTGCTGCCATTTTCCACCTGATTTGTCCATGTGTTTCCGTCGCTTGTTTTGTGCCTCTTTTGTGCTCTCCCTCTCAACAGAGAGTCTCAACACAGAGCCAGAGAGTCACACTCCCCTCAGACTCCTCGGCCCAACCGCGTCCCGACCAAGGCACGGTGGCGCAGCGATAGAGTTGCGGCCTTAGACCAGCGCCAGAGACCCGGGTTCGATCCTGACCATGGGTGCTGGCCTGTACAGAGTTTGTACGTTCTCCCTGTGACTGCGTGGGTTTTCCCAGGGTGAGATGAAAGAAAAATGGTAAAGTGAAGATCAAAGGGATAGTTGTGCTTCTGCGCTACAAAGTTCCAATATTGCAAACTAAGTTCAATGTCTTTATTTAACTGGCATAAACTCTTATTGCTTTGCTGATATCTATCGCAAGAGTGCTTTTAGCACCCAAAAGTATATAGTTAATGACATGCACCAGGAAACTGGGATTATAAAACACGATAAGATAAATGATTGGTATTGGTATTGGTTTATTAATGTCACGTGGAGCGAGATACAGTGAAAACCTTGTTTTCATGCTATCTAATGAAATCATACTATATGTGAGTACGATCAAGCTGTGCACAAGTACAACAGGTAGGGCAAAGAGAAAAATACCAGAGTGCAGAATATAGTGTCATGGTGTTATAGTGTTAGAGGTGCAGAGAAGGTCCAAGTCTGCATTGTGGTAAGTTGGAAATTGGTTTGATGATGGGTCAGGCCTGGCTATGACGGGTCAGGTCTAGATATGATGGGTCAGGTCTAGCTATGATAGGTCAGGTCTAGTTATGATAGGTCAAGTCTAGTTATGATAGGTCAAGTCTAGTTATGATAGATCAGGTCTAGTTATGATAGATCAGGTCTAGTTATGATAGGTCAGGTCTAGTTATGATAGGTCAAGTCTAGTTATGATAGATCAGGTCTAGTTATTATAGATCAGGTCTAGTTATGATAGATCAGGTCTAGTTATGATAGATCAGGCCTAGTTATGATAGATCAGGCCTAGCTCCTCCTGCTCTGATTCCCCGCCAATGGTCCCCTCACACTTGCTCCTGGTCCAGTTGTGAAGATCACTCATGTGGGCCTGAAGCATCCTTCATTCCAATGACCTGATCTGAGTAACAGCAACGCCCCCTGTTGGTGAGTGAGGAAGCTCCGTGCCCAAATAATCTTTGAAAGCTTGATGTGCCTCAACTTGATGCCCCCTCTACAAGAGGAAAGGGCTGAAAAGTCGAGCTGAAAAGGCTTTTCACCTCGGGCTGAAAAGTCGAAGGCCCATTTCCCTCCTCAGATGCTGCCTGACAAACTGAGTTCTTCTAGGAGTTTGTCTTTTGTTCTAGATTCCAGCACCTGCAGTCCCCCCTCCCTCTCCCTCCCTCTCCCTCCCTCTCCCTCCCTCTCCCTCCCTCTCCCTCCCTCGCCCTCCCTCTCCCTCCCTCTCCCTCCCTCTCCCTCCCTCTCCCTCCCTCTCCCTCCCTCTCCCTCCCTCCCCCTCCCTCCCCCTCCCTCCCCCTCCCTCCCCCTCCCTCCCCTTCCCCTCCCTCCCCCTCCCTCCCCCTCCCTCCCTCTCCCTCCCTCTCCCTCTCCCTCTCTCTCTCTCTCTCTCCATGTTGTTTGTTCTACAATTGTGCACAATTCCCTTATGTATAGAACTCAGCATCCCATATCTGGTTATTAAAAAATAATAGCGTTATCAAGTTTCTATAGATTTTTTATATCTGAACTTCAAAGTCTTCCATTTCAAGTTCACTTGAATAAGTAAAGCAAACCTCTATTAATATAAGTTTGCGGACAAACTGATTCTCTCTCCACAGCAGTCCAGTTAAACGAAGCAATTTGAACTGCTGAGAGTGAAGGGCAAGATGATTCAGAGTGCATTTCTTTTATTTATATCTAATGACAAACGTAGGGTGGATATCTTCATCACCCATGGCAAATCTGACATTAATTCACCGAGTGACCCTGGGGATTGAAGGTCAGGGGTCATGATCAGGATCCAAGATGGCGCCCAACCCAGGCGACTCTTTGTGCGCTGGTCTCAGAAGTGGACCTGCAATCACTCCACTCTTTTAAAGCTCTACTCCTTCAAATTTCCCCTATCATGTATCTTGAACACTGTGGACGGCTCGATTGTAATCAGGTATTGTCTTTCCACTGACTGGTTAGCACGCTACAAACGCTTTTCACTGTAGCCCAATACAAGTGACAATAAACTAAATCCGGCTCAACTAAACTCAACTCAGCCGAGGAAATTTAGTCTCGTCGCATCAGGAGCAGTTTTTCTCTCAATTCTTTTTGATTCCCTCAATTCTTTTTGATTCTCTCAATTTTTTCTTCCCAATTCTTCTCTCTTCCTTCTTACCCTAAGCGCATTGACCATTGGTCAGGGAACGGTTTGATAGGTAACCATTTCTCTGAAGAACTAATGATAAATATCACAAAATGCAGGAGTAACACAGCAGGTCATGCAGTATCTAGGAGAGAAGGAATGGGTGACTTTTTGGGTCGAGACCCTTCTTCAAACAGATCAGTCTGAAGAAGGGTCTCGACCCGAAACGTCATCCATTCCTTCTCTCCTCGATGCTGCCTGACCTGCTGAGTTACTCCAACATTTTGTGATATCTTCGATTTGTACCAGCATCTGCAGTTATTTTCCTACATAAATATCAGTGGGATCATTTGGTAGTGGGGTCATCCTACCTGTGGCCCTGGTTGAGAACAGATCCTCAGCATAATGCAGATTTGAACCGAGTAAGCTCTGATCTAAATATATGCCGGGCTGGCAGTGCCTTGGTCTAACAATGCCCTCAGGGACAACAAATAAAAACCAATTGCCAACTGCTTTCCATCCATCTGCCAATCAACCACCCTCACCTGTAGAAACAAGGAACTGCAGATGTTGGTTTACACAAAAGGACCCAAAGTGCTGGAGTATCTCACCGGGTCTGGCAGCATCTCTGGAGAACATGGGTTGGTTACACAAAAGGACACAGAGTGCTCGAGTCTAAAGAAGAGTTCAATCCCGAAACATCACCTATCGGCATTCTCTAGAGATGCTGCCTGACCCACTGAGTTACTCCAGGACTTTATGTCACCTCACCTGTATCCACCTATCACTTGACAAGCCTTGTCCTATTCCAACTCTCTTTCCCGGCTTTCACTCCCCAGCTAAAATCAGTCCGAAGAGGAATCCAGACCCAAAACGTCACCTGTCCATTCCCACCACAGATGCTGCCTAACCTGCTGAGTTCCTCCAGCACTTTGTGTTTTGTTTAAGATTCCCACACCTGCAATCCCTTGCGTCTCCACTTGACTGCTTGTCTGCAAAATCGCCTCGAAATATGTCTACTTTGAGGAGGTTCTCCTTCTATCCTCGACATCAGTTTGAAGAAGGGTCCCGGCTCATAACCTCGCCCGTTCCTTCCCCTCCACAGATGCTGCCTGACGTGTTGAGTTCCTCTGCCATCGTGTACCTGCGCTTCGCTCCAAGAGTCCAGCATCTGCAGTTCCTCGTGCCTCCACCTCCCAGTGAAGTCCGTGCACGTTAACATCAGCAGATGCCCTGTCACCCAGACATGATCCTCTGCAATCATGGAGAACTCATTTACAAAGTTGTAATTTGCTCAGACGGAATATGTTTTCCTCAGCCGAGAATTAAACATCAGATCCTTCCTAAATTAATTCTGCTAATTACTTCCCTTTGATCATGTTTTAATGTTATTAAAGCAATAAATGCCCGCTTAAATTAAAAACAGAGCCTCTGTACATACAGAGGTCACCATTGGGTGAACGGGGATTTATGAGCCCTCGTCAGACTGTTAACAGGATTAATGTAATAACATGTTGGCACAACAGAACACTGTGTTGATGCATCAACATGTAAACTAGCTTCTCAGTAAATCATTCTCCGCATTATGGCAATTCATCTTCATGGGAAAAGGAAATGGACGGAGAGCAAGTCATCCCAGGCAGTTGTTGACCATATGTTGACCATGGAAAGCTTCAGGTCACTGGTGGGACACTCGCTCCTGAGTCGAAAGGATCTAGCGGAGAGTTGTTGGGGTTGTAGCCCGGTCCATCGCACAGACCAGGCTCCCCACCATCTACACTTCGCGTTACGGGTACGGGTGGCAGGGGTTGCGGGGAGAAGGCAGGAGAATGGGGTTAGGAGGGAGAGATAGATCGGCCATGATTGAATGGCGGGGTAGACCTGATGGGCCGAATGGCCTAATTCTGCTCTGATCACTTATGAACTTACGAACTTTACGCTGCCTCGGAAAAGCAGCCAACAAAATCAAAGGATTGTTCCACCCGGGTCATTCCTTCTTCTCCCTCCTCCTGTCGGGCAGAAGATACATAAGATTGAAAGCGTGCACCACCAGACTCAGGAATAGCTTCTTCCAGGCTTTAATCAAGCTTCTGATCCCAGGCAGTTGTTGACTATTTATTGACCATGTGGAGATAGATCTAGTTCTCTGGTGGGGCACTTGCCCCCGATTCAAAAGGTTCTGGATTCAATCCTAATCCAGCATCAGTCCAGACTGAGAGAGTGCTTCAGCATCCGAGCTTTCTTTCAGATGAAAATACTGAATCAAGGCTCCGTCCGCATTGTCAGGTAGAACTTGGACCTGTTCCAACCACCAACAAGAACTTGTGGGGCGGTAGAGCTGCTGCCTTACAGCGCTTGCAGACCTGGGTTCGATCCTCACTACGGGTGTTGTTTGTACGGAGTCTGTACGTTCTCCCTGTGACCGCGTGGGTTTTCTGCGAGATCTTCGGTTTCCTCCCACACTCCAGGTTTGCAGGTTAATTGGCTTGGTAAAAGTGTAAATTGTCCCTAGTGTGTGTAGGATAGTGTTAATGTGCGGGGATCGCTGGTCTGCGCGGATTCAGTGGGCCAAAGGGCCTGCTTCCGTACTGCACCTCTAAACTGAACTAAACTAAACTTTTTAGAAGACCAGGAGACTTTCTGGTGGTGTGGTGAATAATGTACACACTTAAAGCAGCATATCTAAGACGGATCGCCTGATCAATAGCATGTTGTGATGGCAGCAGATTGTTAAGTGCAGATTGATGCCAAGCAGGATATAAGACACCTCGGGCGTGGTCACACCACGGCAGAAAAGTGCCTGAAGTCATGGAGGGCAACACAAGCTGCAAGCTCTCCTGTTCCAACCACCCACGAGGACTTGTGGCAGTTGCGACTTGCAGATTGTGACAATGGCATTGCTATTAGTGGGGTGTACAGCTTCCTGCAGGGGCACAGGAGAATTGCGGTGAGTATATTGAATGTGCTGCCAGTGGAAATATAGACACAAAGTGTTGGAGTAACTCAGCAGGTCAGACTCAGACTCTGAAGAAGGGTCTCGATCCAAAACGTCACCCATCCTTTGTCACCAGGGGTGCTGCCTGGCCCGTTGAGTTACTCCAGCACTTTGTGTCTATATCTGATATAAACCAGCATCTGCACTTCTTTGTTTCTACGTACGAGCTGCCAGAGGAGGTAGTTGAGGCAGCTGCTTAAACAGCACTTAAAAGGCACTTGAACGGAAACATATTTAGGAAGTGTTTAGGTTTAGGATATGCTTTATCCTAGGTTTATCTTTAGGAGTAGGTTTGGAGGGATGTGGGCCAAACGTGGGCAATTGGGACGAGCTTAGATGGGACATCTTGGTCGGCATGGATGAGTTGGGCCAAAGGGTCTGTTTCTGTGCTGTGTGACTCTATGGCAATATGATAGACAACTCAGACAATGGTGGATCACAAATCTCTAGACTGCATCTCCAGACACCAAACCATTGAAAGACACAGATTAAGCAAGCCCAGAAGTATTGAGGAATGTAGAAACAAGGAACGTCAGATGTTGGTCTTTCCCAGAAACATTGTTTTAGCTGCAGTAAGTATTAAAAGTTTAAAAAAAGGAGAATTTTGCAAAACCTATAAATTGACATTTACAGCAATACAATATCAGGTTTCAATATTCCAATTAATACTGTTCACTCAAATCACTAATGGACAGTAAAACAGAATTAAGGACCAAGTATAAATGCATCGTGTTATTTTATGGTTTCTAACTATCCTGTCATAATACCTTAAGATGTCACTGCCTTGTTTGTGTTATTTGAATCGGGTTCCATCTCAGTTAATGTTTGCCCTGGTCCCGCACAAGTCACCCAGATCTCTGCTGGTCTCTTCATCTCCTTTCTTAAACTCCCACCTCTGTCTAGGACTGTTATTTTGTGGATTGGCCCTTTCATGTAACCATTGGATCCCCCAAACTTCTTGTCGAATCCCTGAATTTACCAGAAAGGATTGTACTCATCATGATTCAGTTTCAGTTCAGATTCAGTTCAGTTTAGTTTAATTGTCACCTGTGCTGAGGTACAATGAAAAGTTTTTGTTGCATGCCAACCAGTCAGCAGAAAGACAATACATGATTACAATCGAGCCATTTACAGTGTACAGATACATGATAAGGGAATAACGTTTAGTGCAAGGTAAAGCCTGTAAAGTCCAAACAAAGATAGGATCAAAGATGACTCGAGGTTCTTGGATGCTAGGATTAGGTTTATTATTAATGTCCCGTGTACTGAGGTACAGTGAAATGCTTTGTTTTACAATCGGATCAGATAATGCCATACATAGATGAAATCAAGTCAAACTCAAGTACAATAGGTGGAGGGGAAGATACAGGTGCAGAATATAGTTCAGATCATAATAACATATCAATTGCATAGCCAAAGTCCAATGTCCGCAATGGGGTAGAGATGAATCAGACAGTACCCTAGCTTATGGAAGGACAGCTCAGAAGTCTGATAACAGCAGGATGAAGCTGGTCTTGAGTCTGGCGGTGCGCACTTTCAAGCTTCTGTATCTTCTGCCCGATGGAAGCAGGGAGAAGAAGGAATGACTGGAGTGGGACAAGTCCTTGATTATGTCGGCTGCCTATTGGAGGTAGCGTGAAGTGTAGATGGAGTCAATAGTGGGGAGTTTGGTCTGTGTGATGGACTGGGCGACATCTATAACTCTCTGCAATTTCTTGCGGTCCGAGGCAGATGTTCCCAAGCCGAGCTATATTGCAACCCGACGGCATGCTTTCTAAGTATCATCGTTACAAAATCATGGCATTATATTGCACAGAAACAGGTCCTTCAGCCCACCATGTCCATACCCACCATCAAGTACCTATTTATACTAATAACTACTGAAAATTACAAATTGTCTCTCTCGTTAAATTCTTCCCCAAGGTCTTCTGCATTTGGAGGGACAATCAGTGAAGATTTATAGCACTTTAGTGCTTCTTGCCTTTTTCACAATAAGCTTGGCAAACCAAAGTGCTCTGCAGGACATTTCTGACAAGGTTCAATCACTTACTAGCTTTTAGTAGGCAGGTTTCTCTCCACTTAAAGGGGATTCATCAAATAAATGACATTTCCAAATAAATTTGTTCTCTTCGTCAAATGATTCTCAGGTTTACAGTTTGCAGAGACTGCATATCTTTCACATAGACAAGTCTGGAGTTGATATTAAAAAAACCTCAAGTTGATTGATGAGGGACAGTTTTCAATCAGGAGGAGGGGGTGGCAGCATAAAAGTTGTTATATCTGATCAGTTGGCATTGATACACCTCGTGTCGCTGTTCATTTCCAACGACTGTAAGACGAAGAGATGCCAGGCTGATGGCCATGCCAACTGTGTCCATTTTATACGATTAATACATGGTGAAATTACTGTAAGAAAATAATTCCAGATGCTGGTACAAATCGAAGGTATTTATTCACAAAATGCTGGAGTAACTCAGCAGGTCAGGCAGCATCTCAGGAGAGAAGGAATGGGTGACGTTTCGGGTCGAGAAGAAGGGTCTCGACCCGAAAAGTCACCCATTCCTTCTCTCCTGAGATGCTACCTGACCTGCCGAGTTACTCCAGCATTTTGTGAATATATACCTGGTGAAATTACTGTCATTCTTCCCCATGATCAAAACCCGCAAGTGATACTTGGAGTCCAAAATAGGCCCTTCGGCCCAATATGTCCATGCCGACCAAGATGCCCATTTAAGCTGGCCCCATTAGCACTCGTGTTGGACAGGAAGATCAATAGGAAAGGTTTGGAGGAATATGGGGCAAATGCGGGCAGATGGGACTAGTGTAGATGGGGCATCTTGATCGGTATGGACAAGTTGGGCCAAAGGGGCTGTTTCCGTGCTGTATGCCGATGTGATTCCATTGTTGTCATGTGTACCGAGATACTGTGCAAAGCTTTAGTTTGCATGCAATTCAATCAAATCGGATAATACTGCACACGAATACAATCAAGCCATACACAACCACAACATATAGAGCAAAGAAAAAAAATACCAGAGTGAATATTGATGTAAACACAAAATGCTGGATTTACTCAATGGGTCAGGCAGCATTTCCAGAAGACATGGATAAGTGACGTTTCTGGTTGGGACCCTCTCTCTGACTAAATATTGTGAGAAATACTGATGGATTTACAAGTGGAAGAAATGTTTACAAGAGTGGAACGATTGTAGTGGACTACCACACAAAGAGTCGCCACGCTCTGGCGACATCATGTAAGACATTTTTGTATTTGCCTTGAATCGCCTGATACCCCCTTTAACCTTTCCGATCCATGTACCCATCCAATTGTCTTTTAAATGCCATCATTGCACCTGCCTCAACTACTTCCTCTCGTGGCTCATTCTTTACTCGTATACGTCAACGGGGGATTGTTATTCTTCGAACGTTCCATACAGCAGGGACACAGTCCCTTCAGCCCAACTCGTCCATGCCGACCAAGGTGCCCTGCCTAGTCTGGTCCCATTTACCATGTTTGCCCTAGATCTTCTCTCTTGCTTCTTCTCAGGGATGACTGAAGGGGTGGTGTCTGAATCTTTACCTCCTCAACTCCTCACTGATGTGCAGTCTGGGACTGTGGCCATTTAAACTTCTCACCTGGTCCTCTATCAGCTGCTCGTGCAGAAGAACATATTAAAACACAAAAAATTGTCCCTGGTGGGTGTAGGATAGTGTTATGTGCGGGGATCGCTGGACGGCGCGGACCCGGTGGGCCGAAGGGCCTGTTTCCGCGGTGTATCTCTAAATCTAAAAAAAAATCTAAAAAACCAAAGATACTAGAGGAGCAAGATGGACCACTCTGTTGAAATCGCCTATACTGAAATGTAGTACGCAAAGGAGAGTAACATACGCCATTTTTGTAGGCAAAACCCACCGTTCGCTCTGCCTCTCGCAGTGTGATCAGTGCTTTGGGGGAACAGTATGTGTAATGATACCATAAAAATGCAGAATATATCTCATCTATCAATTCACAGATTTTTGTTATTTTTCTTTTTAAATGTTTCTGCAAGTTACTGCCTACTAACATGGCGTCTTGACATACTATGGTTTTTAGGGTCGGGTGGTCTATCTTCCTCTGCTCTGTTATCTTTGTTGATAACATTCAAACCTGGATACTGTCGATGCAAGAATCTTAAGCAATACCCAAAGTGCTGGAGGAACCCAATGGGTCGGGCAGCATCTGTGGAAGGGAATGGAAAGTTGATGTTTCGGGTCGGGGCCCTTCTTCAGACTGATGCGAGGTGCTGGAACCTTGAGCTGCTGGGTGGAACATAGAAGCAAAGAACATCAGATGCTGCTTTACAGCAAAGGACAAACAGTACACAGTACAGCAGTAACTCAGCGGGTCAGGCAGCATCCGGAAAACATGGATGTTTCGGGTCGGGACCCTTCTGACCCAAAACGTCACCTATCCATGCTCCAGAGATGCTGCCTGACCTGCCGAGTTTCTCCAGCACTTCAGAAACATAGAAAATAGGTGCAGGAGTAGGCCATTTGGCCCTTTGTGCCAGCACCGCCATTCAATATGATCATCGCTGATCATCCAGAATCACTACACTGTTCCTGCTTTCTCTGCTTACCCCTTGATTCTGTTAGCCCTAAGAGCTATATCCAACTCTCTCTTGAATACACCCAGTGAATCGGCCTCCACTGCCTTCTGTGGCAGAGAATTCCACAGATTCACAACCCTCTGGGTGAACTGTGTGTCCTGCACTGCTGGAGGAACCCAACGGGTCAGGCACCATCTGTGGAGGGAATGGACTGTCTTCAGAGCTGGCTGCGCCATTCATAAATGACATTTTTCAAAATGAAAGCAAAATAACTTTGTTTAAATTAATCTCTTAACGTAACAGAAATTGTAAAACCAATTTACTCTGAAGCGTGTTATTGTGTTAAAACCAAATCGAACCATAATCAAAATAACCTTCTGCCCTCGGTGCAAGTTGAGCATTTTCTATTTTTATGTGAAAGAACAAATTAATCAGCTGATTGAATTAAAATCAGCGATTGATTAAACACAAGCCGTTTATTAACTTTGATCATAATTCTACCGGCGGGGAGCGGCGTGTTGCGAGGAACCCTGGCTTCAATCTGCTTTCCTTCGCTGTTACTACATGTATCCTGCAGAGGTTAGTGAGAGCAAAGGGTAATGTTAATGGAAAACTGTGGTCGAGATACTCTCCCTGGGAAGGATACACCCAAACGCACAGCAAAAGGCCCACTTCAAACGAACAAGGGTTGCTGGTCGTAATTAGGAGTGTTGCAACCTGTCAGGCAGCAGTTAATGGAGAGAGATCAAAGGAGCACGATGCCTCCCTTCTGCGCTCGCACGTAGGATGAAGTTGCCCATGGAGAGATGCAGGGAGGACCTTGAGGGGAATTAGACGCTGCCTTGTGGCGAGCCTGATGCTGCCTTACGCTGCAATGTATTGGGAGGGGAGGGGAGGGGGGGGGGGTCAGAGGCTGGCTCCCTCAGCCTTCCTCTGTGAATTAATCAAGTTTCGCAAGACGCCGCGGCAACAAAACGCAGCTACAAAATATATATGAATGGAGTGCGGCTTAATTGAATGCCACAGTTGGCTTATTTAGCGCATCAGTAACGATGTGTTGCAGAACATTACAACACTCAAGACACATTTCTCCAGGCATTCCCCATGTTTGGAGGATGATATTTACAAAGATACAGCTGGATATTTTTAAAATGCTGGAATGGAGATTAGAGCCACAAGTGTAATTACTGGCGTCATTCACAGTAATCGAGGAGATATTTTACTGGACTCTACGTCACAGGCACACACACACGCACGCACACATACACACATATATAGACAGACCGCTGTATACACACACACACACACATATATAGACAGACCCCTATATAGACACGCACACACACACTTATGGACATACCCCTCTACACATACACACATTTGGACATACCCCTCTACACACACACACATGGACATACCCCTCTATGCACACGCACACTCACACATAATTGAACATACCCCTACATGCAAACGCGCACACACACATACACACACACACATATAGACCTACCCCTATATAAACACATATATGGACATCCTCATATATAAGATGCGCACAAACACACAGACCTCTACACACTAACCCCTACACACGCACACACCACTATATACACACACACGCACACACACATTCACACAAACATACTTGCGCACACACACGCACACACACACACACACATAGATACGCATAAACATACATGCACACGCACACACACACACACACACACACACACACACACACACACACACACACACACACACACACACACAGATACGCATAAACATACATAGGCATCCTTGACCTTTATTCTTTCTGCACTCTTTTGCTAAATGTCTACATCGCATATTAGTCACCTCACTTGGTTGTCAATCTCTTTTCTGATTTACAATGGTATTAGCTGGGTTCAGTTCATTGTAATCCTATCTCTGATGGCTCCATTCTTCAAATCCAGTCTATTTATACCTTGAATCTAGGATTACCGTACACCCAACATGTTAAACGGAGATCTCCCGACATTACGAACCCAGGTCGTTCCCTACGTGCCAAATGAATACCACGCCTGATGTTAGGAAAATAAAATAATTAGGCCGTCCTGGAAAAGATGTGTCGCATTAAGAATAGTAGTCAAGAATGTTTCATTGTCATGTGTACCGACAGCAGAACTATGACATTCTTACTTGCAGCAGCATAACAGGCTTGCAAACATAGATAATATATAATATAAAATACATTAAAAAATCAATAAATTAATAACCATGACACGAGTGCAAGAACACTCGTTTAGTGTAAAAATCCTCAGTGCAACCAAAGACAGTCAATAGAAGTTCGTACTTCTTGTGTTGTATAGCGTTCAAGACCAAGATTGTTGTTGGGCATTTAAGAGACTTTTGGATAGGCACATGGATACACAAGGAATGGGGGGATATGGATTACATGCAGGCTGACAAGAGTTGGTTTTGCCATCATGTTTGGCACACACATTGTGGGCCGAAGGGCCTGTTCTTGTGCTGTACGGTTCAATGTTCTAAGCTTCAGAAGCGTGAAGTGTGAAGAAACCTCGAAATATCTTTCAACAGAGATTACTGGATATTATCTTGCACTAAACATTATTCCCTTTATCCCTTGTACCTGTACAAGGTGGACGACTTGATTGGAGTTATGTATAGTGTTCCCGCTGACTGGATAGCAGTCAACCAAAAGCTTTTCTCTCTACCTCAGTGCACGTGACAACATACCAAACTAAATTATTCTAGAACCTGGTGTTCATGGTTTTCAGACCTTCTACCCAATGTTGGAGTGAAATGAAAGGGCGGCCAGGGTAAAAGTTGATGTAATTGTTTTTGAAACAAAATACTTTCTAAGCCTTTAAGTCGCCTAAGTGAGGGGAACTTCACTTCAGCATTTGGCTACAACCAGCAGACATATCACATGATACAAACTTGCACCTCCTCCAACCTCATCTTCTGCACGGGTGGCATGGTAGCGCAGCGGTAGAGTTGCTGCCTTACAGCGAATGCAGCGCCGGAGACTCAGGTTCGATCCTGACTACGGGTGCTGTACTGTACGGAGTTCGTACGTTCTCCCCGTGACCTGCGTGGGTTTTCTCCGAGATCTTCGGTTTCCTCCCACACTCCAAAGACGTACAGGTTTGTAGGTTAATTGGCTGGGCAAATATAAAAATTGTCCCTAGTGTGTGTAGGATAGTGTTAATGTGCGGGGATCGCTGGGCGGCGCGGACCTGGTGGGCCGAAGGGCCTGTTTCTGCGCTGTATCTCTAAATCTAAAAAATCTAAATCCATTGTTCAAGGTGTGGACTCTGATGCATCGGCGAGACCAAACGTAGACTGGGCAATCTTTTCGCTGAACACCTTCGCTCAGTCCGCCTGGGCCTACCTGATCTCCCGGTTGCCAAACACTTTAATTCCCCTTCCCATTCCCACACTGACCTTTCTGTCCTAGGCCAGTGTGAGGCCAATTGCAAATTGGAGGAACAGCATCTCATATTCCGCTTGGGCAGCTTCCAACCCAGCAGCACGAATCTTGATTTCTCTAACTTCAAGCAACCCTTGCATCCCCTCTCTCTCTCCGTCCCTCCCCTTCCCAAGTCTTTGAACTAGGTTTACTGTCATCCTGTTGAGTTTCATTGTCTGTAACTCATTTTCAACTAACCCTCAGCTAACAATGGCCTGTTTCCTTTATCACCCTTACTTTTTTGCCTATTTTTCATTCATTTGTTCTATTTCTCCATAATCAGTCTATATCTCTTGTTTCCATTTTCCCTGACTCTCAGTCTGAAGAAGGGTCTCAACCTGAAATGTCACCTATTCCTTTTCTCCAGAGATGCTGCCTGTCCCGCTGAGTTACTCCACCCTTCTCTGTGTCTATCTTCGGTTTAAACCTCCATCTGCGCTTCCTTCCCGCACATGATTTTCCAACGTTCCAGGACTCATTCGCAACTCATTCAAGGTCGGAGTCTTCATGTTCCTGCGTCCCACCCTAGCCGCACTTGGAGCCCAACTGCAATGTGATTTCCTCGGCGCTGTTGTCATCACCATGGCAACACGGGTGAGGTTAGGTCCCTGAAGCAGCGACCGCTGGATTGCCAATGCACAGATGCCTCGGGAAGATCAGGAAGCAACAGGGTAACACAGCTATTCATTGTTCTAACAGCTGAAGGGCAAATCAATACAGCAATGCAAGTAATCGGCCTCTGCCTCCCCAGCAGTGTTGCTGCCTAAACCTCTGGTGGATTGGGTTGTTTACCACACAGATACAAACGCTACCTTTGTGAAATAAAACTGCGAGTCGGGATTTGGGGGTGGGGGTGGGGGGGGGGGGTGGGGGGGGAGGGTGGGGGGGGGTGGGGGGGGAGAGTGGGGGGGGGGGGGTGGGGGGCGGAAGACAGTGAGGGGATTGAATTATTGTGCAGATCTGCCAGAGGGAGATGATAAAGCTGAATGCAAACAAAAATGAACTAAGCTTGAATTTTATTTTGCACAGTTCAATGGCTTTAACTCCATTGTTATTCCCCTCCTTATAGACAATAGACAATAGACAATAGGTGCAGGAGTAGGCCATTCAGCCCTTCGAGCCAGCACCGCCATTCAATGCGATCATGGCTGATCACTCTCAATCAGTACCCCGTTCCTGCCTTCTCCCCATACCCCCTCACTCCGCTATCCTTAAGAGCTCTATCCAGCTCTCTCTTGAAAGCATCCAACGAACTGGCCTCCACTGCCTTCTGAGGCAGAGAATTCCTCACCTTCACCACTCTCTGACCTTGTTAGATTTGAGGAGTCCAACTCCGCAATAGATGTGCACTGAGCTTTCTTGCCGTATGTCTTAATGTTAATCTTTCTTGAAATCACAGATCACACATCTTAATGTGTGATGCAAATTTTCAAGCCAGGTTTCTTTGATCTTTGGATCACTTTTAGTTTACTTTAGAGGCCCTATGGGCCTCCAGAGTCCACGACGACCCTACTCACACAAGGGACAATTTACAATTTCACCAGGTCAATTAGCCTACAAACTTGTAGATCTTTGGAATGTGGGCGGGAAACTGGAGCTCCTGGAGAAAGCCCATGTAGGTGACCT
Organism: Rhinoraja longicauda; assembly: GCF_053455715.1. Lineage (NCBI taxonomy): Eukaryota > Metazoa > Chordata > Chondrichthyes > Rajiformes > Arhynchobatidae > Rhinoraja > Rhinoraja longicauda. The sequence goes on along the minus strand of NC_135980.1, from coordinate 21,539,089 downwards.
GGAGAACGTGCAAACTCCGTGCAGACAGCACCCGTAGTCACGAGTGGACCCAGGTCTCTAACGCTGTCAAGCATCAATCCTACCGCTGAGCTGCTGAGCCACTCATAGAAACAATGTACATTTTCAATGTGGATCAATAAGAGGGGATTCACGACGGCAAAGAAAAATCTGACCAAATATCCTTTCGATCAAAAGTGGACAAGGTTGAGAAAATCAGAAAAAAGACGGAACGACATTCTATTATTGTGTATTCATTAAGCGTGTTGTGAAGTTAATGATTGGTCAGAGTATTGGAACAAAGAGAAAATAATTGATTGAAAGATGCAGTGTGGAAACAGGCCTTTCGGTCCACTGAGTCCACGTCGACCATCGATCACCCATTCACGATAGTTCCATGTTATCCCACTTTCTCATTCACTCCCTTACACAAAAGGGGCAATTTTGCAGAGGCCAATTAACCTACAACCGGAGCACCTAGAGGACGGGTGTCAAACTCATTCTAGGTCACGGGCCAGAATGGGCAACATGCCACTTCATGCGGGCCGGACCAGTTGAACGCACGCGCGCCTGCGCACTCTTTCTCAACTTGCTCTCGTGTGTCTCAGTCTCTGCTACACCTACAAAGTCTTTCCCTTTACGAATTTCATTTCTTATGAAGAAGATTGCCCGGCAAGCGTTGCTTTTATGATTGGTATCCAGGCCCTAGATAGAGTGGATGTGGAAATAATGTTTCCAGTAATAGGAGAGTCTAGGACCAGAGGTCACAGCATCAGAATAAAAGGTCATACATTCAACATGGAGATGAGGAGGAGTGGGTGGTGAATCTCTGGGGAATTCATTGCTACAGACAGCGGTGGAGGCCAAGACACTGGGTATTTTTGAGGCAGAGATTGATAGGTCTTGATTCGGTTACAGGGAGAAAGAAGACAACAGAATTTGTTTGAGAGAGAAAATAGATCAGCCATGGTTGAATGGCAAAGTAGACTTGATGGGCTAAATGGCCTCATTCTGTTCCCTTGTCTTATAGTCTTCCTACAGTGATTATGTTTTGCCCACAACAGGCTGGCTGGGTGGTGAACAGCCAAACAACAGCTACTTGGCATGGTGAAAGATGGTCTGTCCATCATCTCACCTGAAGGCCCCGCTCCCCATCCTTCTCCTTATGTCTTTCTTCCTTCACCTCACAAAAGTAGAAACCATCACAGGAAGAACGCACAAACTCCGTACAGAGGGCACCCGTAGTCAGGATCGATCTGGGTCTCTGGCGCTGTAGGACAGCCGTTCTACCGCTGTGCCACTCTGCCACCCTGAGACATCTCATTCGCTGGTTCTTCGAGCAAGTTGTACATTCCAAAATTTGGGCAATGCCCACTTTCGGCATTATTTGGATGAGTTTGATGCCATAAAAGAGTGGATGTGGAGAGGACGTTTCCACTAGTGGGGGAGTCTAGGACCAGAGGTCATAGCCTCAGACGATGATGAGGAAGAATTTCTTTTGTCAGAGCTTGGTGAATCTCATTGTCACAGACGGCTGTGGAGGCCAAATTAATGGATATTTTTAAGGCATAGACAGATAGATTCTTGATTAGTATGTGCGTCACTGGTTATGGGGAGAAGGCACAAGAATGGGGTTAGGAGGGAGAGATAGATCAGCCATCATTAAATGGTGGAGTAGACTTGATGGGCTGAATGGCCTAATTCTGCTCCTGTCACTTAGGAACTTATAAAAAAAAGTGCTGATGGACAGGATGGTGAAATTGAACATTTAGGGTCATATAGTCACAGAGTGATACTGTGTGGAAAGAGGCCCTTCGGCCCAACTTGCCCATACCGGCCAACATGTCCCAGCTACACTAGTCCCACCTGCCTGCGCTTGGTCCATATCCCTCCAAACTTGTCTAACTGTTTCTCAAATGTTGGGATAGTCCGTGTCTCAACTACCTCCTCTGGCAGCTTGTTCCATACACCCACTGTCCTTTATGCATATGGTATTAATGATATGCCTCAGCACATCCATTGATATGCGCAAAGGTGTCCAGCACTTTAATCCTTGTTGAAGCGTAGCACTTGATCGTCTGGAGCTGTGCAGGCCAAAGTCTTCCCAATAAGTCATGTTGCTGTGCACAGACCCTCCAATTTCAGTCCTGATCCTGGACCAAAAGGGTGTGTGGCAGTGGCACAGCTGGTAGAGCCGTTGGCTCACAGCATCAGAGTCGCTGACCTTGGGTGCTGTCTGTGTGGAGTTTGCACGTCCTCCTCTGTGACCTGCGTGGGTTTCCTTCGGGTGGTCCGGTTCCCCCCCACATCACAAAGACCTGTGGGTTTGTGGCTTAATTGGCCGCTGTAAAATTGATCCTTGTGTGTAGGGAGTGGATGAGGAAGTGGAATAACAAATAACTAGTGTGAACGGGTGGTCGGTGGTCATTGTGGACTCTGTGGGTCGAAGGACCTGTCCCATGCTGTATCTCTAAGCTAATCTAAACAAAGGTAAGAAGAGGAGTGAAATGCAAATCTGGAGTGAGTGAAATGGATAAAGGGGCAGAGGGGAAATGAAAGAGGAAATGGGGGAATCTCGGAGATGGGAAGAATGGGTGGGTAACTTTAACAGTCAATGTATTCCTGTTCTACGGTGGATCTATGTGCAAAATAGTATTCCCCTCAAGATCCTGTGACGAATTGCTTCATTGGTTGAGATAACTTAGAGGCTAATTGCTCCTCATGTCAATTGAAGTACCATGGTTGACAGCAACCTGACATGAGTAGTTTTTAGTTTAGTTTAGAGGTACAGCGCGGAAACAGGCCCTGCCTGGTGCCGCACCAACCAGTGGTCCCCACACATTAGCACCAGTTTGCACACACTAGGGACAATTATACAATTGTGCCAAGCCAATTAACCTACAAACCTGAACGCCTTTGGAGTGTGGGAGGAAACCGAAGATCTCGGAGAAAAGCCACGCAGGTCACGGGGAGAACGTACAAACTCCGTACGGACGAGCACCCGTAGCCAGGATCGAACTCTGATCTCGGGCACTGTAAGGCAGTAGCTCTACTGCCATGCCACCGTGCCACCCCAGTGGTGGAGTAGTGAATGGGTTTGTGTTCTCCACTTAGATTATTGGGTGGTTTTGGTTTAGTTTAGTTTAGTTTAGTTTAGTTTAGTTTAGTTTAGTTTAGTTTAGTTTAGTTTAGTTGAGTTTAGTTTAGTTTAGTTTAGTGTAGAGATACTGCATGGGAACAGGGCCTTTGGCCCTCCGAGTCAATGCCAGACATCGATCGCTCATTCACACCAGTTCTATGTTTTCACACTCCCTCATCCACTCCCTGCACACTGGCGCCAAATTACCGAGGCCAATTAACCGACAGACCCGCACATCATAGGGATGTGGGAGGGAATCGGAGCAACCGAATGAAACCCGTGCCGTCTCAGGAAGGACATGCAAACTCCACAAGGGCAGCACCTGAGGTCAGAACCTGGCGCGGTGAGACGTTGACCTCTATCAGCGGCGCCACTGTGCCGCCCCTTTAGGAAAAAAGGTAACACAGTAATAATGCAGAAATTGGGCAAAGCAATGCAGAAATTTGCATTTGTGATTATGTGTGAAGTCTTTAATCTGTGAAGGATACCAGCACTGCCTTTACGTGGGGAGGGGAATCGTTTTACAGAGGGAGAGACACACTGAACTGTACCCCTGAAGTGATTCAGGACAATTGTAAGATGATTCAGCTTCCATTCGGTAAAAATCCCCAATCTAATGATTGTAAATCAGGCCGCAGTATTGGCAAACCGGAATGCGCTCCGCATAATTAAACTATTGAAGTGTTTGACCGATAGGATTTCAATATTTTGATTGCACGTGAGCCATTTGCTCAGAGTAATGGCAGGAGAGTTTTGACAGTCACGGTGATGGTTCTAGATGCTTCTCACACTCTTCGCTGGCACGTGGTTGCAGTTGAGATAGAAAACAGGGAGAATAGTAAGTAAAGGATGATTTACATTTTTGAATAGCGGGCACGGGGGAGTGATTTAAAGGCAGTAATCCAAACCAGATGATAACATCAACAAGAAGAATAAATGTTGAGTGGTTATGACCAGAACCTAAATCATGAGCTTAGATTGTGGGGAATCTGGTTTTCTTTAAATTAGACACTCTTTTAATTTTGTTGAATGGTTCCAATCTGCTTTGCGTCAGTACTTGCTACTGTAGTGGCACAGCGGTAGTGTTAGACCCGAGTTAGAACCTGACTCGTAAGAAGCCTGTACACTCTCCCCGTGACCGTGCGTGGATTTTCTCCGGGTGCACCGGTTTCCTCCCACACTCCACAGACGCACAGGTTTGTAGGTTGAGGACAGACATAGAATTCTGGTAAACGTCTTCTGCACCTTCTCCATCCTTCCCTTAATGGATGCAACATTTTTCATTCTTCAACTGTACTCATTCCGCACCAGCCTTGCACAATCAATTGTTTGATGAAGATGATAATCGCTCTGCTCGTTGCAAATGGTAACCAGCAATGCTGCGACCATTTTAATGGCTGTGCGACCTTTCTCCCCCTTGTCACCATTCCAAGGGTTCCCTTACACTTGAGTTGAGTGGGAGAGTCTAAGACTGGAGGTCATAGCCTCAGAATTAAATGACGTTCTTTTGGGAAGGAGATGAGGAGAAATTTATTTAGTCAGAGCGTGGTGAATCTGTGGAATTCTTTGCCACAGAAGGCTGTGGAGGCAAAGTCAATGGATATTATTAAGGCAGAGATAGATAGGTTCTTGTTTAGTATGGGTGTCAGAGGTTATGGGGAGAAGGCAGGAGAAAGGGGTTGGGGGGAGAGATAGATCAGCCTTGATTGAATGGCATAGACTTGATGAGCCGAATGGCCTAATTCTGCTCCTATCACTTATGACCTTATGACCTTATGACCTTATGACTGAGTAATGCATTACAGAAGGCAGCAAGCCCAGGATGACAACAATCTGAGGGACAATATTCCCTTTAGTTTTAGGTTTAGATTTAGGTTTAGGTTTATTAGTGTCACATATACCGAGGTACTGTGAGAAGCTTTGTTTTGCACGCTAGTCAATCCGATCGGATAATTTTATACATAAATACTATCAAGTCAAACTCAGGTACAATAGATAGAGCAAAGGGGAAGATACAGAGTGCAGCATACAGGTCTCAGCGTTGTAGCGTGACAAAGTTCAATGTAGTAGAGGTGAATCGGACAGCTCCCTAGCTTATGAAGAAAGGACTATTCAGAAGGCAGATAGCAAAGCAAGAAGCCGAGCCTGAGTCTGGAGGTGCAAGCTTTCAAGCTTCTCCACCTTTTGGTGGGCGGGTAGGAGGAGGAAGAAGAATGGGTGACCAGGGTGGGACAAGTCTTTGATTATGTTGACTGCTTTTCCGACATAGCCTGAAGTGTAGATGGAGTCAATGGCGGCAGGTCTGGCCTGTGTGAAGGACTGGGCTGTACCAACAACTTTAGGTTTTTTTTAAGTTTAGAGATACAATGCGGAAACAGGCCCTTTGGCCCACTGAGTCCGCACGACCAGCGATCCCCACATAGTAATACTATCTTACACACACTAGGGACAATGTTTACACATACACCAAACCAATTAACCTACATAACCTACGTCTTTGGAGTGGGAGGAAACTGATTTACAGTATACATTAATAACTTAGATGAAGGGATTAAAAGTAACATTAGCAAATTTGCAGATGACACAAAGCTGAGTGGCAATATGAAGTGTGGGGAGGATGCTATGAGGATGCAGGGTGACTTGGACAGGTTGTTTAATGTGGATAAATGTAGACTTGGCAGATGCAGTTTAATGTGGATAAATGTAAGGTTATCCAGTTTGGTGGTAAGAACAGGAAGGCAGATTATTATCTGCATGGTGTCAAGTTAGGAAAAGGTGAAGTACAACGAGATCTGGGTGTCCTAGTTCATCAGTCACTGAAAGTAAGCATGCAGGTACAGCAGGCAGTGAAGAAAGCTAATGGAATGTTGGCCTTCATAACAAGAGGAGTTGAGTATAGGAGCAAAGAGGTCCTTCTGCAGTTGTACAGGGCCCTAGTGAGACCACACCTGGAGTACTGTGTGCAGTTTTGGTCTCCAAATTTGTGGAAGGATATTCTTGCTATTGAGGGCATGCAGCCTAGGTTTACTAGGTTAATTCCCGGAATGGCGGGACTGTCATATGTTGAAAGACTGGAGCGACTAGGCTTGTATACACTGGAATTTGGAAGGATGAGAGGGGATCTTATTGAAACGTATAAGATTATTAATGGATTGGACACGCTAGAGGCAGGAAACATGTTCCCGATGTTGGGGGAGTCCCGAACCAGGGGCCACAGTTTAAGAATAAGGGGTAGGCCATTTAGAACTGAGATGAGGAAAAACCTTTTCACTCAGAGAGTTGTGAAGGTGTGGAACTCTCTGCCTCAGAAGGCAGTGGAGGCCAATTCCCTGGATGCTTTCAAGCGAGTGTTAAATAGAGCTCTTAATGATAGCGGAGTCAGGGGGTATGGGGAGAAGGCAGGAACGGGGTACTGATTGTGGATGATCAGCCATGATCATGGTGAATGGAGGTGCTGGCTCAAAGGGCCGAATGGCCGACTCCTGCACCTGTTGTCTATTGTCTATTGTCTAAAACCCACGCGGTCGTGGGGAGAACGTGCAAACTCCGTACAGACAGTACTCCGTAGTTGGGTTCGAACCCGGGACTCTGGCACTGCAAGCGCTGTAAGGCAGCAACTCTACCGCTGCGCCACCGTGGCCACCCACTATGACACTCTCCGCAACTCTCTGCAATTCTCAAACTCTCTGCAATTCCTTGCGGTCTTGGGCAGATCTGTTGCCAAACCAAGCTGTGATGTAACGCCACAGTATGCTTTCTATGGTGCATCTGCAAAATCCGATTCCTTCTATGCAATGTCCTTCTATGAAATTCGATTGGGAAACTGGATGTGCTCCAAAAATATATATTATGCGTTTCCCTGTGTCATTGAAAATATTGTAAGCTATACCATTGACATTGTTTGACTTGGCAAGCTTGGTCAAGAGGGTGAGACAGGCACCTGACTTGCTCATTTTATCGGAGAAGGGAAAAGGGTACAAAACACAGCAGATTTAATAATGATTGCAGCTTGCAGTTAATCAGCGGTGAATATTTATAATTATTGCAATATTAATGCACTGCTATAAAATCCATACCTGTCATAATCTGCAAATATGACACAATGACCCCATTTAGAAGGTCACCCAAACAATAACCGGCACTGATGTGACTTTGCAGTCGTGCACACGCTGGAAACAGCTGCATTATATCAAAAGACACAACTGGACCAGAAGGAAGTAACTATAAACTTGGGCGGAAGCAGTTATCTAAATATTAATTACTGTCTTGTTTAAGATCGCGTTGTGTGGACGGTTTGTGACTGCTGCAAAACAGATAATGCAAATAATTGAGATTAGGTGCTCACTTTCTTAATCAAACAACCTCTGACGAATTTGTAATTCTAATATGTTGCCGATGTGGACCGAGGCAGTCTCCAGCTGGATTAATCTCTTAACTCTAAGCAAAATACGTGCTGGAGGAACTTAGCGGGACAGGCAGCATTTAGGGAGGAGGGGTCGGGGGGTGGGGGGGGGGGGGGGGGGGTGGGGAGGAGAATGGACAGGTGACGTTTCGGGCCTGGACCCCTCTTTGGACTGATCAGAGTATAGAGGGTGAGAGAGCTGGAAAAGAGAGGTGGAGGCGGGACAAAGCCTAGCGAGTGATAGGTGGATACAGTTGATGGGTGGGGTTTGGTGGGCGGATGGGTGGAGCACACGGCAAAGATTAGAGGTGAGAAGGAGACAAAAGGGTGTCAGATAAGGAGAGAATAGGAGGAATTAAATGTAAAACCAGAGGGAGGGAGGGAGGGAGGGAGGGAGGGAGGGAGGGAGGGAGGGAGGGAGGGAGGGAGGGAGGGAGGGAGGGAGGGAGGGAGGGAGGGAGGGAGGTAGTTGTAAGAGGGTGGAGGGGATGTGAGGAGGTTGGAAGGCGGGAGATAAATGTGTAATTGGAGATCGGGGATCGCAGCTAAATTTACAAAGGAAAGGCAAGGAGCAGGGTGACTGGGGAGGGTGAGGATTGGAAAAAGGTGGGAGAAATGGGAGCACCCCAGGGTGTGGTTGCGGGGCACGGGAAAGAACATGGAGATGGGTGGGGAGGCAGTCCTTAAAGTTGTAGAATTCAACGTTCATACCTTCATGGGCGAGAGGGAGAAAGTTTAATGGAGATGTGCGCAGCAAGATTTTTACACCGAGTTGTCAGGGCCTGGGACACATTGCCTGGGTTGGTGGTGCAGGCAGATACGACTGCAGCGTTTCAATGACTTTTAGACAGGCAGAATGGAATGTTGGCCTTCATAACAAGAGATGCTCCCGGCAGTTGCCGCGCAATTCGAACGTGCTGCCGCTGCCTCGGGCCCAGGGCCGTCCCGACTCTACGGTCGACGCGCCTGGGTGAGTATGTAGTGCCTCGGCCTTTACCGGCCGCCGCACCTCCGCGGGTGGTCGGTCCCTCCGGTCGCCGACCCCCTCCGGTCGCCGCACACTTCCGTGGGTGTCGGTCTCCTCCGGGGCTCTCCCGGTCGCCGCACACCTCCGTGGGTGTCGGTCTTCCCCGGTCACCGCACACCTCCGTGGGTGTCGGTCTTCCCCGGTCGCCGCACACCTCCGTGGGTGTCGGGTCTCCCGGTCTTCCCCGGTCACCGCACACCTCCGTGGGTGTCGGGTCTCCCGGTCGCCGCACACCTCCGCGGGTGTCGGTCTTCCCCGGTCACCGCACACCTCCGTGGGTATCGGGCCTCCCGGTCGCCGCACACCTCCGCGGGTGTCGGTCTTCCCCGGTCACTGCACACCTCCGTGGATGTCGGGTCTCCCGGTCTCCTCCGGTCGCCGCACACCTCCATGTGTGCCGGTCTCCACCGGTCGCCGCACACCTCCATGGGTGTCAGTCTTCCCCAGTCACCGCACACCTCCGTGGGTGTCGGGTCTCCCGGTCTTCCCCGGTCACCGCACATCTCCGTGTGTCGGCTCTCCCGGTCTCTCCCCCGCGAAGCAGTCGCAGGCTTCTAATCTCGGGCCTACACAGGTGCTGGGGCGCGACGTGGGCCTACACGCACCGCCCCCAGCAGCTTGCAGCGTCACGTCGGCAACTCGGCGCCGACTACTGAGCAGGTAACTATACCAACTCACACTGGCCCTGTCGGGATGCACTCCAAACGTCCCGTACCGAGCTGGAAACTTTTCTTTCGTTTTGTTTCTCTTCAGGGCTCTTTTTTTCTTCTTCTTTTTTTCTTCTTTTTTTTTTTAACCTTTTCTGCTCGGGCATGCTTCATTCCCTCCCTAGGCGAAACACCAAGCCGCTGCCACCATGTTATACTTCGTGGTCCGGTACCTGTTGTACCTTTAGTGACTCTGGATGGACCACAAGTACATGTGTATAAAAGGGTACATTGCTGGAGCTCAACTCCAGGCTGTTTATTCCGTGGCCACCTGCATCCAGAGTGACCGCCTAATCACACCAATCACTTATATACACAGCCATACAAAGTAGTCCTTGGATACACAAAGTAGTCCCAGCAATATCACAACAATGAAGGCCAACATTCCATTGGCTTTCTTCACTGCCTGCTGTACCTGCATGCTTCCTTTCAGTGACTGATGCACTAGGACACCCAAATCTCGTTGTACGTGCCCTGTTCCTAACTTGACACCATTCAGATAATACTCTGCCTTCCTATTCTTACCACCAAAGTGGATAATCTCACACTTATCCACATTAAACTGCAACTGCCATGCATCGGCCCACTCACACAACCTGTCCAAGTCACCCTGCAACCTCATAGCATCTTCCTCACAGTTCACACTGCCACCCAGCTTTGTATCATCTGCAAATTTGCTAATTCAGACTGGAAATTCAGATTCCAGTTGGTATGGGTTTATCACCGTCACATCTACTGAGATACAGTGGACAGATTTGTTTGCAGTCAATCATACTGTACCTGAGTACAATCAAGCCACGCACAAGTATAACAGGTTGTGTAAAGTGGAAAATACCAGAGGCGGAATAGAGTTTTACAGCATTGTAGCACTGTTCCCGCAGAATATGGTGTCACAGCATGACAGTTACACAGAAAGTACAGCCAAAAGAATAGCAAAGTCCATGAAAGGGTTCCGTGAAGATTTACCAGGATGTCGTCAGGACTTGAAGAATGAGCTACGTTAATAAGGCAAGAGGTTGAGCAGGCTAGGCTTTTATTCCTTGGAGCGCAGGAGGATGAGGGGTGATCTTATAGATGTGTGCAAAATCATGAGAAGAATAGGTCGGGTAAATTCACAGAGTATTTTGCCCAGAGTAGGGGAATCGAGAACCATAGGACATAGGTTAAAGTGAGGGAGGAAAGTGTTGAATCGGGACCTGAGGAGCAACTCTTTTACACAAAGGGTAGTGGGTGTATGGAACAAGCTGCCAGAGGAGGTAGTTGAGGCACGTACCATCACAATGTTTAAGAAACATTTGGACAGGTAAATGGATAGAGTAGGTTCAGAGGGATATGGGCCAAAAGCAGGCAGGTGCACTAGTGCAGATGGGGCATGTTGGTCGGTATGGGCAAGTTGGGCCGAAGGGCCTGTTTCCACGCTGTGTGACTCTATGAATGTGCCCAGATTGCTTAGGAGATGGGGACTACACCCTACACCACCACACCATTCAGTAGTCTGATAAACACGGGGAAGAAGTTGTTCCTGAATCTGCTGGTAGTATTGTATTCTGAACGTTTTCAGATCCAGATTCCGGGAGAAAAGAACATTAATTTTGTTGCATCCATTACCTGTGCATTTTAAATGCTAGCATAAGCTTTCCGTTAGCCAACTAAGCCAGTGACCTCCGCAACCCGCGAACGAATGAAGAAGCGAAAATAAGATTACTGTTAATTTTAGATGTCTCCATAAAATCGCTCCTGAACCTTCGTTTTCCTCTTGAAAGAAAGCCTTCCCCATTCATTCTTTCCTGATGGCTATAAACCATGCTGTAAATTATTAGCACATAAACGAGTTTCCTCCACACTTTGGCACAAGCAGCAATGAGAGAGTGGTTCCGTGGAAACTCCTTGCTAAAATGTGAAGTGCTTCCCAAGGGAGTCAACTTTAATGAGTACTTTTCATTAACGGTCATATTTTCTGATCAGCAAAGTCACGTCCAAACATTTAATGCCTTGAATTACGTCCCCTCCGCACAATTTTTAACCAGACATTTTTCCATTTAAATAATTGACCTGATAAGCCAAAATGCATTAACAGCCAGCTTTGTGCTTACTTGCATGAAATGGGACCGTTTTTTTTTGTGGAATAAAATGGCCAAATGAACTAATGCTCCATAAAAGTTGAGAGAGGCCAGAAATTAGTGCCTGTAGTTTTAATAGAAGAATGCCTGCCAGCGACTCAGCATTACAATAATCAAATCATATCTGGATTTTTAGTCAGTTAATGCCAGTGTTAAAATAATGGCCCAATTTAAGATTTGGGTGAAATATGTTGTAATTATTAAATGATCTGTGTATTAGTTTACGAGGTGAATACTAAAAATCCACTTCCAATAATGGTTGCAACAACAGTAATATTCTTGAAGAAGGGTCTCGACCCGAAACGTCATCAATCCATTTTTCTCCAGAGATGCTGCTTGAGCCTGCTGAGTTACTCCACCACTTTGTCTCCTTATTTGTATCAACCAGCAGTTCTGCAGTTCCTTGTTCCTAATATTCTTTCCTCTTGGTTTTCTGTGGAGATACAGTGTGGAAGCAGGCCCTTCACCAATCACCCATACACTGGTTCTATCCGACACACTAACGACAATTTACGGAAGCCAATTAACCTACAAACCTGCACATCTTTGGAATGTGGGAGGAAACTGGAACGCCCCGGGAAAACCCACGTGGTCACAGGGAAAACTCTTACAAACTCCACACAGACAGCACCCATAGTCAGGATCAGAAATGGTCTCCAGCACTGTGAGTCAGCAACTCTACCGCTGCACCACTGTGCCCCCTGTTTTGGAAACATTAGACATGAAATTTTCCAGCATGTAGAATTTTCCAATGGTAGAGTTGCTGCCTTACAGTGCTTGCAGCGCCGCAGACCCGGGTTCGATCCCGACTACGGGTGCTGTCTGTATGGAGTTTGTACGTTCTCCCCGTGACTGCGTGGGTTTTCTCCGAGATCTTTGGTTTCCTCCCACACTCTAAAGACGTACCGGTTTGTAGGTTAATTGGCTTGGTATAAGTGTAAATTGTCCCTAGTGTGCGCAGGATAGCGTTAGTGTGCGGGGATCGCTGGTCAGTGCGGACCCGACAGGCCAAAGGGCCTGTTTCCGCAACGTATCTCATAAACTAAACTAAACTAGAAGACTTCATGAGCACTCATCCTGAATTATGTATGTTCTCCCAGTGACCTGCATGGGTTTTCCCTGAGAGCTTCGGTTTCCTCCCACACTCCGAAGATGTCTAGGTTTGTAGGTCAATTGACTTGGTAGAATTGTAAATTGTCCCTAGTGTGTGTAGGAGAGTGTTAGAGTGCGGGGATCTCTGGTCGGTACGGGCTCGGTGGGCCAAAGGGCCTGTTTCCACGATGCAACTCTAAAACTCAACTAAAACGAAACAAATCCTCTCTGCGAGGATTTCTTATACACTGAGGTTTTGGATACACTTAAATAAAGTTTCCAGCGTACATTCAGAAAAATATTGCAATGGCAAAGCAGTTGCAGTGAGGAATTTCTTATCTTTAGTTCCTACCCATTGCATGCTTTGTTTAAAGTACCTTGAACAAGTGCACAAAGAAAGTTTCTACTCCCATGGTTTGCTTTGCAAAGAATTATATAAACCTAGACAAAATGAATAAATATTTTTTAATCAATAATACATCCTCTGTTAAAAAAAATCCTGCAAGCTTTGTTCATATTTTTTGGTTGATCTAATTTCAAAGCAAAAATGATTATGTGGTAATCATGACATATTTTGCAAAGAGCGACATTTTGATCCCACCCTGGCATGCAAAGGAATTCTACTTTCCATTAATCTGATGCTCAAATAAATTATCCAGCAACAAATGTTTAAAGGAACAGGTCGTTTAGAGATCAGTAAAAAGTATCACAGCAGGATTTGTCTGACTGTGGCAGCTTCGCCGGCTGTTTGCAGCTGTGTGCCAGAAGAATGATAAATCATGCTTCTGTGGTGTCTGCTAAAAGTTACCCTAAGTAGCTCCACAAAGCAGTTAATGCTGCAAATTGCTTTAAATGTTAAATTGCACTTTGGAGTACAGTATACGATATTTTTTTTAAAAAAGTCTTTGCCGAACTTTCACAGCTGATCGTAGCACACCAATGGCAACCAGGCAACCTTGCAGTTTCTGATATTTCTAAAATTCTTAAACCTCTCGATTTTAATTACAGGAAGCGCTACTTGCAAAGTTTTGTGCAATCCAGTGTTTTTAATGTCCGCTTCAAAGCTGCTCTCGCCATTGCTCACTTCTGCAAGTGTTCCCAATTGTTGTTTTGTACACCAATCTGTTGTGAGTGAGGTTATCTGTCTACTCACGAGGCATGTGATGTGATAGAATTCCGCTCACTATTCAATGTCAGTGGGCTATAATAAAAGAGTTCATGGTCCACCTGGAACTTTATAGACCATCCCTAAATATAATGAGCTTCTGTTTCCCATTCATAGAAATCGTGGGAAACTACTGGTAGGGTGAATGCTGAATGGGATATCATCCTTACCCGAGTACAGATTTCACCCAAAACATTTGTGGAAATTCTCGCCACTTTTTGTCTTCACCCCTTCAACTGCCTGCCTGTAAGAGTATCGGAAAATAATGCGGTGATAATGGAATTATGGAACTTGCCCAGGAGCAAAGATTTAATAGGAATCTGAGGAGTAACTTTTTCCCCACAAAGGCTGGTGGATGTATGGAACAAGCTGCCAGAGGGGGTAGTTGAGGCGGGGTCCATCCCAACATTTGAGAAACAGTTAGACAGGTACATGGATAGGACAGGTTTGGAGGGATATGGGCCAAACGCGGGATAGGTGGGATGAGTGTAGCTGGGATTAGTTGGCAGGTGGGGACAAGTTGGGCCGAAGGGCCTGTTTCCACACTGTATCACTCTCTGACTCTATGACTCTATGTTTCTTTGTGAGAGCAACATGTGACTGAGTGAATGATGGAAAGGTACAGCATGGAAACAGGCCCTTCAGCCCACTGAGTCCATGGCGACCATCAATCACAGGGCGGCACGGTAGCGCAGCGGTAGAGTTGCTGCTTTACAGCGAATGCAGCGCCGGAGACTCAGGTTCGATCCTGACTACGGGTGCTGCACTGTAAGGAGTTTGTACGTTCTCCCCGTGACCTGCGTGGGTTTTCTCCGAGATCTTCGGTTTCCTCCCACACTCCAAAGACGTACAGGTATGTAGGTTAATTGGCTGGGTAAATGTAAAAATTGTCCCTAGTGGGTGTAGGATAGTGTTAATGTACGGGGATTGCTGGGCGGCACGGACTTGGTGGGCCGAAAAGGCCTGTTTCCGGCTGTATATATATGATATGATGATATGACACTAGTTCAATGTTATCCTGTTTTCTCACCCTCTCCCTACACATTAGGGAGCATTTTTTTATAGAAGCCAATCAACCTACAAATCTTCACGTCTTTGGGATGTGGGTGGAAATTGATGCACCCGGAGAAAACCCATTCGGGTCACAGGGACAACATGCAAGCTCCACACAGACAACACCCGAGGTCAGTATCGAACTCAGGTGTCTAGCAGCTCCATCAGCTATGCCACTGTGCCACCCCTCTGCTGCCATGCCAGAAAACAGTGCCATTACTAGTTGTGCCAATAAAGATATGACAGCGGCATTTATGATACTTTTATATTGGCACATGATTATGCAGAGAATATGGATTAAGTGAAGGCAGATAAGAGTTGGTCTTGGCATCATGTTCGGCACAGACATTGTGGGCTGAAGGGCCTGTAACAAATATACTTGTTCTATAGTATAGAACAACTATACTGTACTGTTTTATGTTCTATATAAGGATCAAAGGCCTGATGGAGACTGGCCAAACATGTTTGATTCCTGCCCTGTACGCTTTAAAGAGGATTCAAGAGGATACATTTCTCTGGAGGTTTTTTGTTCCAGTTCATTACGCTGTTTTCTATTCTGCTCCTCACACCTTTCATCGAGTAGTTTGTATCTGGAATATCATTATAGGGTGCATTTTATTGGAAATGTATGTTGCCAAGGCAATAGACTGATTTGCTCGAGCAAAGTCTTTCACTGAATGCAGCTGTGTGCCAGAACACCGATAAATCATATTTCTGTATTATCTGATGAAAAGCTTTATTGCCATTAGCCTATCCACACTAAATCTGTGAGGTTTACTTTGCAGGCTCCCACCTGTTCCGGTAGCTCTGTTGGACTGGTCGTATATTTCCAAGACCTTCGTCATCTGGCCAGAAACTGAGTTATCTTAACCTTTTTCCAGGTTGTCTCTCGTTCACCCCCCCCCCCCCCCCCCCATCTGCCTTTCTCTTAGAGTCATAGACCTGGACAGTGTGCAAACAGGCTTTTTGGCCCATATTGTCCATGTCGACCAAGTTGGCATTCTGGGCCTAGTCTCATGTGCCTATCTTTTGGCCCATATCCCTCTAAATCCCTTCCTATCCACATATATGTTCCTTGGAAGTCATAATGCTATCTGTCTCTATAGGTTCCTTTAGATGTTACTTTAGACTTTAGAGATAAGGCGCGGAAACAGGCCCTTCAGCCAAACGAGTCCACGCCAACCAGCAATCACCCCGTATAGACTAACACGATCCTACACACTAGGGACAATTTACAATTTTACCGAAGCTAATTAACCTACAAACCTGTACATCTTTGGAGTGTGGGAGGAATCTGGAGCACCCGGAGAAAACCCACGCTGTCACAGGGAGAATGTACAACCTCCGTACAAACAGCACCCGTAATCAGGATCGAACCTGGGACTTCTGGCACTGTGAGGCAGCAACTCGACCACTGTGCCGTCGTCTAGCAGCTTATTCCAGGTAAGGATAATCGTCTGAGTGAAATGGTTGCCCTGGATGCCCCTCTTAAATCTTTCTCCCCTTACCTTAAGCCCATGCCCTCTGCTTTTAGCATACGCTACGCTTGGAAAAAAGACTGCGATCGTTCACTTTATCTACACCCCTCAGGATGTTGTATCCGTCAATAAAGTCACCCTTCAGCCTCCTACGCTCCAAAGAAAAAAATCCCACACCATTCCCCTATTTCTCTTCTTACTTTTATATTTCTTGTTCACATCCCCTCTCCATTTTTCTCTCTTGGGTCCAATGAGCAAAGGGTCACGTTTTCTAATGACTAATGCAATCCATAAACCAAGTAATATTATCACCGAATAAATAAATATTCTTTTCCAAAATCCATGAGCTCCATCACATAAGTGGACGATTGGAGCAGACTCACAGAAAGCCACAAACTCCAAGTTTTCCTCCAAGTCACAGCCCACCTTGGCTTGGAGGTCTTATCATCAGTCCTTCATCGTCACAGCACCATCAACGTTCTGGAGCTTCCTACCTGACATTGTCATCATACAGACTGCATCAGTTCAAGAAAGTGGCTCACCACTGCCTTCTCATGGGCAATCTGAGAAGAACAATAAATACTGGCCTCAATAAATTAAAATTTTTTGGGGGAAAAACTCATGAGCCATCCCATCTCTGTGCAGCAAAGGAGAGTGAAAGAATCTTCGTTCATTGCACCAAGGGCTTTGTTTTTAACAAAAAATAGTATTGTGGTTACTAATTTATTGAATTTTTGTTTCGTTCATTTCGTTTAGTTTAGAGATACAGTGTAGAAACTTGTCATTCGGCCCACCGAGTCTACATCGACCAGCGATCACCCATGCTCGAGTTCCATCCTACATTCCAGGAACAATTTACAGAAGCCAATCAACCTACAGAAGTGCGCGTCTTTGGAATTTGAAGGGAAACCGGAGAGCCCAGAGGAAACCCACGCAGTCACAGGGAGAACGTACCACCTGTAGTCAGGATCAAACCCATGTCTTGGGCGCTGTAAGGCAGCAACTCTACCGCTGCGCCACTTTACCACTGCAGCACCACTCTTCATTATATTTTATCCATCTGTATTGTGTTTGTTTTCAGGCCTGTTCTGCGGCTGAGAGTAAGAATTTTGTTGCTCCGTTGTTGTTCCGTTTAATTTGACAATTAAACACCCTTGCTTCTTGACTCCTGAGTGGGCAATACAAGAGAAATAGATTTGGCAGAGTTTGCATAACCTTCTATCACACTGTGCGTGTGGAAGCTGCTGTACGTGCAAGGCGGCATTGTCCCATCAGATAATTCATTGTCGACCGCCTCCATCCTTGTTGCATAGATTCGGTGCTACAACGGATCAACAATAGGCAGCGCGATTTGTAATTTTTTTTTTCCCCAGCAATCAATAAGTTAAAACCTGTGTCATTTTATAAGGAAAATAACAATTGGCCGGCGAGTTTTTACAAGGCTGAAACACACTCGACTGGCTTAAAATGACAACATAAACTGAGCTTGAGCAGTTTACATGGCGGTTCAAACCCATAAAGTGCCCTGTAGTATTAAAAATATGTACAATCATCACTGGCACTTCATCATCTATGCTGCTCTTTCACTTAGTCCAGAGCAGCTTTTCCAGCTTGTTCTTTGACATTTGGGCGGCATGGTGGCGCAGGAGTAGAGTTGCTGCCTTACAGTGCCAGAGACCCGGGTTCAATCCCGACCACGGGCGCTGTCTGTACGGCGTTTGTACCTTCTCACCGTGACCGCGCACTCCAATGACGTACAGGTTTGTAAGTTAATTGGTTTCGGTAAAGATTTGTAAATTGTCCCTTGTCTGTAGGATAGTGTTAGTGGACAGGGTAATCGCTGGTCAGTGCAGACTCGGCGTGATGAAAGGCCTGTTTCCGTGCTGTATCTCTAAGCTAAACTGAAAAAAACGATTTGGATTTGCTGCATGTGTTAGATTGTAAAGGACCAGAGAAACAAAATGTAATTTACAACAAAGAATTCAGCATAATTCATGCCCATTCAGGCAAGTATCTAAATGGTCCTTCAATAAGCTAGGATAATATTTGATTACCCCATTGAGCATATTGGGCTTTGTCTATGGAACTGCTGCACTACAATGGGCTACAGTGCTGAGAATAATATTCCGCACTCTGTATCTTCGCCTTTGCTCTACCTATTAAGCTTGATTGTGTCTATGTCTGGTACATCTGATCTGTTTAGGTAGTATGCAAAACTTTTTACTGTGCCTCAGTACACGTGACAACAATAAACCTAAACCTGAACCATTTGATCTATTGTGGACCGACCACATGGAAGAGATAGCCAAGAAGACTCACCAAGCTTCAACTTCATTAGGCGCCTGAGGAAATTCGACAAGTTTCCAATGCCTCTTCCAAGCTTCTGCAGATGCAACACAGAAACAATACTGTTGGGTCGCATCACAGATTGGTTTGGGGAAGAGCTCCGCCCAAGACTGGAAGAAATTGCAGTGAGTTTTTGGATATAGCAGTGAGTTTTGGATATAGTACACAGACCAGACTTCCCATCATTGACTTAATCTGCACTTCATACTGTCTTGGCAATGCAGCCGAAATAATCAAAACCTTGTCCCACCTGGTCACTCCTGCTCCCCACTGCCTTCAGACAGAAGGTACAGAAGCCTGAAAGCGCACATCACCAGACTCAGGGACAGACTCTTCTGCTATCCGGTTTCTGGATGGTCTTTCCACAAGATAGGATTTTGTCCGATTCACCGCTACAACATTGTGGACATTGGACTTTATCTGGGGAACTGATGTATTACAATGCTGCAAACTACTGTATATTCTGCACACTGTATCTTTCCCATGGCTCTACATATTATACTTGAGTTTGTCTTGATTGTATTTATGTATAGTATTATCTGATCTGATTGAATGTTAAACAAAGCTTTTCACTGTACCTCAGTACACGTGACAACGATAAACCTAAACCTAAACTTGTGGATGTTCTTTGTGAATGGTGGCCAACAGCATTGATACCTGACCCCGATGTACATGATGCCCATTTCTACTTATTTCTGTGCTTTCTCCCTCAATTAACCCATCAATTTTCTGCAACTTTCCCTCTCTAGATCACAGCTGATAGAGAAGGTATTAGAGGCAGGTACAATAACAACATTTGAAAGACATTTGGACAGGTACATGGGTAGGAAAGGCTTAGAGGGCTATGGACAAAACCTGGGCAAATGGGGCAAGTGAAGAGGACCTTGGCTGGCTTGGACATTGGGCCAAAGGGCCTGTTTGAGTGCTGTAAGACCCTATGACAAACCTTCAGTCGAGTTGATTGGTTAAACTGCTACATGTGGCCATATCTTAAGTACGAATACAAATATTTAAAAAGGAGACTGTGTTGATTTGTAAAGCATTTACATCTGAGCCTGAGCTAAACGCAAATCTCAAATGAACAATTTATCTGCCGTCCAAATCTTAATAAATTTCTTAGACTTTGTTTGCTCCATTTTGTAGTTTTAGTTTAATTTAGAGATACAGCGTGGAAACAGGCCCTTCGGCCCACAGAGCCCGCCCCGACCAGCGATCCCCGCACATTAATACTATCCTACACACACTAGGGACAATTTACCCATACATCAATGGAGTGTGGGAGGAAACCGAAGATCTCAGAGAAATCCCACGCGGTCACGGGGAGAACGTACAAACTCCTTACAGACAGCGCCCGTAGTCGGGATCGAACCCGGGTCTCCATCGCTCCAAGGCAGCAACTCCACCGCTGGGGCCACTGTGTCCGCCCACTAGATTTGAATAACCTAAAATTTTCTCATTTCCTTAATGCCTCAAGGACAATGGGCATTTAGCAGGAAATAAAGGGTTACAGTTTACGTTGCAGATTTGTTTGATGATCTGTCTTTTTTAATTACCAAGCTTAAAGAACCTGATGAATCCTTGGGAAAAAAATGTTTAGCTGTGCCAGTAACTGATGCCTTTCATTAACAGAGCTTTGTTTAAAACATTGTAGATGCAGAATCCAAATATTCAATACTATTAGGACAAAGTACCAGGGAATCCGTGCAGGATTAGGCATTTGGATGTATAGGGGTTGTCATTTTAAAATGAAGTGAATTGGTGCATCATTAGGAGAATGCTTTATGCTACAACATGACACCTCTATTCAATAACTTGAAATATGGCACAGCTGGTAGAGCTGTTGTTTCACAGCGCTGGAGACCCAGGTTCAACTCCCTCGGGTGCTGTCTGTGCGGAGCTTGCATGTTCTCCCTGTGACCGCGCGTGTGTGTTCTCCGGGTATTCCAGTTTCCTCCCACATCCCAAAGACGTATGGGTTTGTAGGTTAATTGGGGGAGGGACGTATAGAACAAAGGGAATGTCTGTGCTAGGACAAGTCACAATAACTTAATGGGCAATCACCAGCACATTAGATTTCTTGGTCTGTGTAATATGTTGCTTATGGTAAGTACGTGAGATTTGCACAGATTTGTACAGGTAGGGTAAGAAACACTTACCCAACATAATTGAAGAACAGGTAAAACGATGGAAAATCTCAGCAGGTCGGGCAGCACCTGTGGAAAGAGAAAAACTCAACAAGCAATCTTCCAACCTACCTCATTGCAGACCTTGGACTTTAAAAACAAACTTGCACTTTCACTGTATCTGTAACACAATAAGGTTTGTATCGCTAAATTCTGCCCTCTAGTATTTTTCTCTTTGCACTCTCTCGTACTTGATTGCACTTATGTAGAGCATAATTAGACTGGATAATGCACAAACAAAGCTTCTCACTCTGTCTTGACATGTGTCAATAATAAACCAATAGTGATACTGATATCTCTATTACTAAGTATGATGAAGGGTCCTGACACAAAACGCCATCTATCTATGTCCTCCCGAGATGCTACCTGACCCGCTGAGTTACTCCAGCACTTTATGTTTTTATCAGAATTGTAGCATCTGCACTTCCTTCATAATTTCATCAGTTCATAAGTGAAAGGAGCAGATTTAGGCCATTCGGCCCATCAAGTCTACTCTACCATTCAATCATGGCTGATCTATCTCTCCCTCCTAACCCCATTCTCCTGCCCTCTCCCCATAACCCCGACACCTTGTGTCTCTATTACTCTGTTTACTCTTGTTGTTTTATATATTTAGTGGGTTTGAATGCCTCAGATGTTATCCTTCTGTGTAATATCACACACTGGTTTAATGGAGAATTCTGGGACTGGTACAGTATTCCCAGTAGATTAAGGTTTCCAGCTCACTGGGCCCACGGATGAGGAGAGACCAGTGTTTTCCAGTCAGTTAAGGAACAAAACAGAAAAATACATTAGTTCAGCCTCGAAACTCTCTTTAGGGAACGCGCACAGCATTACTGACAGGAGCAACTTGAATCATATTCAGGCTAAATCAGGCACAAAATGGCCAGCAGCTTAGCACGTGCGAGGCGGTGTGTGTGAGACGGAGCAGTGGACATCCGATTATTCACTGTGACATTGCAAACAAATTGCAGGGGATGTCACCCACCATCTGATGTTCTCTTCAGAATGAAGCTAATGGATGTGAAAGTGTTTATTCATGTGTGAACACCACACTATTGTCCCTTTCAGAACCTAAACTACCTTGTCTTTTGCAACAAAGGAACACGTTGGCGATCTGGGATGTGGTGAAGGGAAAGAATGTACCCGAGAGACGATTGTAAGTGTCCCCTTGAGCAAAATCATAAAATGCTGGGGTTTCATAGTATGCGATAGTAGTAAATATTTCCAATGAAGCTCCATCTAATCTGAAGGTCCGTTTAAAAGCACAGGTTCATTTCAATACAGCATTTTTAATGAGAAGGAACAGTTAAGCCCACTTATGTATAAGAAAATAACTGCAGATGCTGGTACAAATCGATTTATTCACAAAATGCTGGATTAACTCTGCAGGTCAGGCAGCATCTCGGGAGAGAAGGAATGGGTGACGTTTCGGGTCGAGACCCCAGTCCGAAGAAGGGTCTCGACCCGAAACGTCACCCATTCCTTCTCTCCCGAGATGCTGCCTGACCTGCTGAGTTACTCCAGCATTTTGTGAATAAGCCCACTTATGTACTGTCTACAAAGAGACTCATGGCATCATCCCCAGTAACATATCTCACTTCATTCAATCCAATACCCAGAAATTTACAAGACAGTCCTCGGGTCACTTCATTTATACTAGAATTAGAGCAAACAATAATAGCTACCAACAGTCACTGTATCCATGGACTATCCCAGAGTGGAACATCCTTCCCGACACCACCAGACCTTGTCACTCTTCAAGTCACAGCTCGACAGCTTGGACATGGATCACCTCGCCAAACCTGCCCACATAAAAACCTAAATGACCTTTTGGCAACGCGAACGAAACCTGCACGAGATAGCCCAGCTGTTGGCGGTTGTGCAGCAGAAAGCAGAAACAGAAACAGAAATCGGACATTTTTTCATAATGGGAAAACAGAATTGGGACACATTGGACTATTTGCGTGAAAATAGCAGCTCAAAAAGACTAGAGGGCCTAATGTTAAGATGAGAGTGGCAAGGTTTAACAGGTATAGGCAGGGTAAGTTATTTGCACAGAGAGTGGAGGATGCCTGGAAGATATTGCTGGGGTGATGGTGGAGGCAGATACGATAGTTGTGTTTCAAAAGGTTTTAGATAGGCAGATGGCTATGTAGGGGAATGAAGGGATGTGGATCACATTCAGGCAGAGGAGATTAGTTGAACTTGGCATCATGTTTGGCATGGACATTGAGGGCCGAAGGGCCTGTTTCTGTGCTATGCTCTTCTATGTTCTATCTTAAACAGGGACATGGGAAAGATTTTGTTGGTACGATATGAAAGTGGCATTTAAGTGACTTTTAAAGATAGGCGCATGGATATGCAGGGGATGAAGGGATATGGATTATGTGCAGTTAGATAAGAGTAGGCCGTGGCGTTATGTTCGGCACAAACATTGTGGGCCGAAGGGCCTGTTATTGTGCTGTACCAGGCCGTGATGCAACTCGTCAATATGTTCTCTATTGTACGCTCGTAGAATTCAATGGAGTATTTGGTCAATGCCCCAAGATTCATGCGAGATTCTGATAGCGTTTTGAGATTCATTTTACCCCACAATTAAACCTCATGGTACGCAAAATGCAGGGTCTACATAGAATTTACTTTCCAGGCCGAAGATTTGGGGGATTTTGATCGTCACTTTCCATGCCACCCAAATTGACTGGATGACAATCTCTCCAACATGCAGCTTGATGTTCTATGTAAAATTACCTTTGAGCCGAAGGGAAAAAGGATGCTCGGTACAAAACTATCCACAGGTTGGCACTTGAATGGCCAATGCCATTTTATAAGAAAAAAGTATTGGCACGCTGAGAACAAATCCATAATGATTTAGTTGTAAAAGTTGGAGGTTAATGCTCTTTGTTGCGAAAGATTAGACAAAGATTCATGGTGTACCTGTTTGCGTCTCATTATGTGTTACATGAGCTTATGAAGATTAATGGTTTATTGCTTCAGTTGGAAAAGTTGACCACTGAGATCTATATCTCTATCCTAATCAACCTGCTGAATTTTTACCACTTGCTCGCTGGACTTTCATGAATTCCATCCCTTCTCTCTCTTCCTAACCAGCATTGAACGTATTACCTGTCTCCTCTCTCTAGAAATGTCCCTACTGCATGCACTCAGATCTAACTCACACTTCAATGGAAGGACAATAGTGAAAATGAGCGATATCCTTATTGACCACCGAGTGGCAACTTTTCCATACAGAGGGTGGTGGGTACATGGAATGAGTTGCCAGAGGAAGTGATTGAGAATGATCAGCCATGATCACATTGAATGACGGTGCTGGCTCTAAGGGCCGAATGGCCTACTCCTGCACCTATTGTCTATTGTCTATTGTCTATAAGTGGTGGGGGCAAGTACGGTTATAACGTTTAAAAGGCATTTAGGTAGGTACATGAATTGGAAGGGTTTAGGGGGATATGGGACTAGCTTAGGTAGGGGACTAGCTTAGGTAGCAACCAGGTCAGCAGGGATGAGTTGGGCTGAAGGGCCTGTTTCCCATGATGTATAGCCCTATGAATCAAATGTAGTCATATACAGTAGGTTTAGATTTAGGCTTTGGTTCATTATCACATGCATCGAGGTACAGTGAAAAGCTTTATTTTGCACGCAATCCAAACAGGTCAGATATACCATACATAGATACCATCAGTTCAAAGCCATGTACAATAGGGGAAGATACAGAGTGCAGAATATAGTTCTCAGCATTGTAGCGCATTTTCTATTTTCTAAATTCCCTGTTTTAATTCAACTTTGATGATTGGGGGAAAGATTCACAAATACACTGTGTGAGCAAAATTGGGAATATACCTAAGATGGACACAAAATGCTGGTTCTTGGGTTCTTGGTTCTTGGTCCTCCAAAATATTCCAAATGGAATTTAAACTGGCGGTGGCGGAGTATGGACTTAAGCAAGAAGGGCTTCTTGGAGAAGAGCTGCCTTAAATTTAGTTGCGTCTGGTTGAATAACTATAGTAGGGTGAAGACTATTCCATGCTTTGATTGTGGGAGGGAAGAATGAGTTGATGTACACATCTGTCTTGATAGCTGGTATCTCAACTTGAATCCCTGGATTAATCCCTGGGATGGCGGGACTTGCATATGAGGAAAGACTGGATAGACTGGGCTTGTACTCGCTGGAATTTAGAAGACTGAGGGGGGATCTTATAGAAACATATAAAATTCTTAAGGGGTTGGAGAGGCTAGATGCGGGAAGATTGTTCCCGATGTTGGGGGAGTCCAGAACCAGGGGTCACAGCTTAAGGATAAGGGGGAAGTCTTTTAGGACCGAGATGAGAAAACATTTCTTCACACAGAGAGTGGTGAGTCTGTGGAATTCTCTGCCACATAAGGTAGTTGAGGCCAGTTCATTGGCTATATTTAAGAGGGAGTTAGATGTGGCCCTTTTTGCTAAAGGGATCAGGGGGTATGGAGAGAAGGCAGGTACAGGCTACTGAGCTGGATGATCAGCCATGATCATATTGAATGGCGGTGCAGGCTCGAAGGGCTGAATGGCCTACTCCTGCACCTATTTTCTATGTTTCTATGTCTATGTTTCTATGAATCGAATGCCCTCGTCTACACCTGATAGGTTTGGGTTTGGTGTTTGGGTTTGGGTTTGGTGTAGATGTGGTCATCTATGTCGAGCTGACCATTTAACATTTTGTAAAAACAGGTCAAACGGTGTTTGGAGAGCTGTCTTGGAGAGTGTTCCACCCCAATGAATTTAGAAGTTGGCGTAACAGCGAGACAGGCAGCATCTCTGGAGCGAAGGAATGGGTGACGTTTCGGGTCGAGACCCTTCTTCAGACTGATGTCAGGGGAGCGGGAGGTACAGACAGAAAATGTAGTCGGAGACAGTAGGACTGATGGGAGAACTGGGAAGGGGAGGGGATGGAGAGAGAGGGGAAGCACGGGCTACTTGAAGCAAGGGCGACTGGAAAAATACCTTCTCTATCTGCCAGTCATGTCTTTTGTGTCTTCAGCAAATTTGACCAGCTGACACCTAATTTTAGTTTCCAAGGCAGTTATGCGGATTGCAATCATTCTAATTCTTCGCAGTCCCGATTGTTTTCTGCTTTTGAAGCAACTTCACGTGCTGTCTTCCCTCCTTCTCCTTGGCTTTTAGCTTAATTGGCCTGGTGGAAGCACGTCAAGGGCTCTCGGAGCTGCCTCATCAGGTTCTTTAAACTAGCTTCATTTGCGGGGCCTTCAACAAAAAAAAGCGAAGAAAGTGTTTAAATAGCAAAATCCATGCCAGCTGTTCTTCTTGGGCCATTAGTCATTCATTTACTTTAGAAAAAGGTAGTACATTTTAGCTTATGCTGATTTATACCGAAGACGGACACAAAGTGCTGGAGTAACTCAGCGGGTCGGGCAGCATCTCTTAAAGCACATTGTTCATATGTTCATAAGAGAGCAGATTAATATTAGTCCCTTCAGCCCATTGAGTCCGCTCCGCCATTCGATCACAGCTGATCTATTTTTCCCTCTCAACCCCATTCTCCTGCTTTCTGCCCGTAACCTTTGATACCTTTCAAAGGGATGGATAACACCCCCGGGATTTGAAGCCGTACAGCCTTGGACCTCGCAGGAAGCTAGGAATGAAACCGTGGAGCCTTTGCAGAGATATTTGCTTCACCTTTAGCCGTGTTGACATGCCGGGAGGCTGCACTGTGCCAAATGTTGAGCGTTATTTATGAAAGATAGCAAGGAGAAGCCAGGGAACTACATGGGGGTTGGCCTAACAACGGTGGTGGGGAAGTTACTGGTCTACGAGATTATTTGGATTGACAGGAACTAATTAGGGATGATAGACACAAAAAGCTGGGGTGACTCAGCAGGACAGGCAGCATCTATGGAGAGAGGGAATGGCTGATGTTTCGGGTCGAGACCCTTCTTCAGACCCGACCCGAAACGTCACCCATTCCTTCCCTCCAGAGATGCTGCCTGTCCCGCTGAGTTACTCCAGCTTTTCATGTCTATCTTCGGTTTAAACCAGCACCTGCAGTTCCTTCCTGCACAACTAATTAGGGTAAGTCAGCAAGGACCTGTGCATGGGATGTCAGGCAAGAAGATGGCAAGACCCAGATGGTGGGGATCCTTGATGATAGATTGATTCAATGATACTTTATTGTCACGTGCACTTGGTACAGGACGATTCTTTGTTTGCAGACAGTGCAAGTATGCAAGGTTCTTGGCGCCCCCCCACATCAGGTCTCTCTTTGTTCTCGGCGCCTCCCCCCCCACTTGCCAGGTCCCTCATTGTTCTTGCCCCCCCCCCCCCCACATGCCAGGTCCCTCTTTGTTCTTGCCCCCCCCCCCCCCACATGCCAGGTCCCTCTTTGTTCTCGCCCCCTCCTCCCCCACTCGCCGGGTCCCTCATTGTTCTCAGCACCCCCCCCACTTGACAGGTCCCTCATTGTTCTCAGCACCCCCCCCCCCCCCACATACCAGGTCCCTCTTTGTTCTCGCCCCCCCCCCCCACATGCCAGGTCCCTCATTGTTCTCACCCCCCCACATGCCAGGTCCCTCATTGTTCTTGCCCCCCCCCCACATGCCAGGTCCCTCTTTGTTCTCGCCCCCCCCTCCCCCACTCGCCAGGTCCCTCATTGTTCTCAGCACCCCCCCCCACATGACAGGTCCCTCATTGTTCTCAACACCCCCCCCTCACATGCCAGGTCCCTCTTTGTTCTCACCCCACCCGCCCCCCACATGCCAGGTCCCTCATTGTTCTCAGCTTCCCGCCCCCCCCCCCATTCCAGGTCCCTCTTTGCTTCAGCACCCCCCCCCCCCCCACGCCGGGTCCCTCTCTGTACTCGGTGGTGCCCCCCAACGCCATGTCCCTCTCTTTCTCGGTGGTGCCCCCCCCACGCTGGGTCCCTCTCTGTTCTCGGCGTCGCGTCGTCCACCAACCGCCGGGACACACGGGTGCCAGATCTCCGGCTGACGTCCCTCTCGCTCGCTGACTTCCGTCTCGCTCGCCAACGCCCCTCCTTGCCCTGCTGGCGGCCGGGCCCAGTCCCGATCAGCGCCGCGCTGGCGGCTGGGCCCGATGGCCCCTTGGACCGGTGAGGCAGCACCTCACGTAGACCCCTTGGATGGTGGGGAGGACTGTGTCCATGATGGACCTGGCTGCGTTCACCACTCTCTGCAGCCACCTGTCTGCCTGTGTAACGTTGGAATTACCGCAGCAGGTCATGGTACAACCGGTCAGCATACTTTCCGCAGCACATCTGCACATGTTTCTTCTGACGTTTCTAAGTAACAAGTCACGCAAGTTGCAGCTCTTACTCCTCCGTTATGCAAATCAATATCTGTTTCACTTTGTGGAAGCAATATTCAGATTCCTAAAACATAACTTCTCCTTGCCAGATCACGTTATCTCATTAACAAGCAGTTGAGAAAGGATCACGTTGTTAATTGTTAGTTTTATTAGTTTTTGATTGACCATTTCAGCTCAATTATTTTCATTGAACTCATTTCTCTTGCAAATCTCACTCCCTAAGATTAGTGAAGTTTACTTGATACATTCTAACGGGAGGATAGAAGTACAATAATTTACTTCTGTGATCTGTGTAGACCAAACTGTCCTTCCAAACAGTGCCCAGCAAGTATAGACACAAAGTGCTGGGAGTAACTCAGCGGGCCTGGCAGCATCTCTGGAGAAAAAAGATGGGTGACGTTCGGGTCAGGACCCTTCCTCAGTCTGAAACCTTGTTGGTCTTTAGTCTGTAGAAGGGTCCCGACGTGAAACATAACCCATCCTTTTCCTCCAGAGATGCTGCCTGACCCACCGAGTTACTCCAGCACTGTGCCTCTACCTTTGGTATAAACCAGCATCTGCAGTTATTTGTTCCTCCAATACCCAGTAAATGTTTGATATCATAAAGTACACTCAGGTGTACAAATACGAGCCGATTGTTCTTTCCTATGAAGGGCATTTTAAAACCATGGTTTGTCATCTAACAATGATTTTAAATTGGCTGGAAATCAAAAGCAAAAACTGCAGATGTGGCAATCTGAAATAAGGACTAAAAATGCTGGAAACACTCAGCAGGTCAGGCAGCACCTGTGGAAAGGGAAACAGTTAATGTTTCAGGTCAGAGACCCTTGTGAACCCTATTTCTCATTCCACAAATGTTGAGCGTTCCCAGAACGTTCTGTTTTTACTTGAGGTAGTCTGATTGAAATCTGATACTCACAGAATATATTAAAATAGAAATATAACTAAAGTTTCAGCCTAAAAGTTTAAAAAAATCCTAATATTATCATTCTGAGTTCATGAACAATTCCAGATGCATTTGTGGACCTCGATAACATGGTAATGCTAAAGCAAATTTAGTTTTTGGTTTGTTTGAAATAATATTCACATCATCTGTAGCACAATACCATAATATGCGACCGGTTTTAACAGCTACTCCAGCAATTACACTAAATCATTAATAAACTATTTTCCATTTAAATTAGCTGCAAATCTCATGTTCAAATGTATTAATAAATGGGGGAAAGGTTACAGGAACTTTTGTGGAGGCTTCCTTTGAGGATTTTTCTGTACAAATCTTAGATAGACACCAAATGCTGGCGTAACTCAACGGGACAGGCAGCATCTCTGGAGAGAAGGAATGGGTGACGTTTCGGGTCGAGACCCTTCTTCAGACTGATGTCAGGGGAGTGGGCGGGACAGGGATAGAATGTAGTCGGAGACAGTAAGACTAGTGGGAGAACTGGGAAGGGGGAGGGGATGGAGAGAGAGAGGGGGAAAGCAAAGGCCTCCCTGTAATAAACTAGTTTTGTTCAGTTTAGATCAGAAATACAGCGCAGAAACAGGCCCTTCAGCTCACCGAGTCTGCACTGACCAGCGATCCTCACACATTAACACTACCCTACACACACTAGGGACAATTGTACATTTAGACAACGCCAATTAACCTACAAACATGTACGTCTGGGTTGTGGAAGGAAATCGAAGATCTCGGAGAAAACTCATACAGGGAGAACATACAAACTCCGTACATACAAGCACCTCTAGTCAGGATCGTACCTTGGTCTCTGGCATTGTAAGGCAGTAGATCTACCGTTACATCACCGTGCCACCTATATGAGCATTATACAGCATGAAAACAGGCCCTTCGGCCCAACTCATCAATGCTAACCAAGATGCCCCATTATGTTAGCGCCACTTACCCATGTTTGACCCATATCTCTCAAAACCTTTCCTATCCATGTACTTGTCCAAATGTATTTAAATGTTGTTTCAACTACCTTTTCTGGTAGCTTATTCACTCTAACAAGAACATGCAGACCTTAACTTTTGATATCTGATTATTAAAAGCTTCCCACATACCAATTGGCCATTACCCACACACAACCTACTCCAATCAATATTGTAGGAAGGAACAGGAGATGCTGGTTTAGACCAAAGATAGACGCAAAATGCTGGAGTAACTCAGCGGGACAGGCAGCATCTCTGGATAGAAGGAATGGGTGACGTTTCGGGTCGAGACTCTTCTTCAGACTGAGAGTCATGGGGGAGGGAGATACAAAGATAAGGAAGTGTAAGGTGTGAAAATGAGACTTCAAAGGGGATACGGTTCAAGGAAATTATAGAATAGATCATTGTTAGCTAGGAGAGGGTGACAACGAAGCAAACAGAGATAAAATGTAATCAGGGGGACAGTCCGACTGGTCAGAGAACTAGGAAGGGGGAGGGATGGAGAGAGAGGGAGAGCAAGGGTTACTTGAAGTTAGAGAAGTCAATGTACATACCGCTGGCGTGTAAGCTGCCCAAAGCGAAATATGAGTTGCTGTTCCTCCAATTTGCGTTGGGCCTCACTCTGACTATTATGTTAGAGTGGATTCTGTTTGACGATGGAAATGCAATAAGAAAAAGCAGTGACTTATCAGTTCACAGTGAACTCATACATTCTGCATTCCTATGGCGGCACGGTAGCGCAGCGGTAGAGTTGTTGCCTTACAGCGAATGCAGCGCCGGAGATTCAGGTACGATCCTGACTACGGGTGCTGCACTGTAAGGAGTTTGTACGTTCTCCCCGTGACCTGCGTGGGTTTTCTCCGAGATCTTCGGTTTCCTCCCACACTCCAAAGACGTACAGGTATGTAGGTTAATTGGCTGGGTAAATGTAAAAAATTGTCCCTAATGGGTGTAGGATAGTGTTAATGTACGGGGATCACTGGGCGGCACGGACTTGGAGGGCCGAAAAGGCCTGTTTCCGGCTGTATATATATGATATGATATGATATGATATGCATGGTGAACATTTTCTATGTGCTGCACAAACGATTTCAAATGTAAAATCAATCACAACCTTATCGCACCACAGTGTACAATACAATCTTTCTTTGTCTGCTTCCAAGCCTATGACCAGCATACTCTGAGAGCACACACAAGCAATGTAAAACCACATGCAGAGCCCAAAATGGCAGATGTGACGGTGGCTTTTAAGAGACTTTTAGATAGGTACACTAGTTCTATGTTATTCCTCTGTCTCATATACTCCTTACACACTAGGGGCGATTTACAGAGGACCAATTAACCTACAAACCGCACATCTTTGGGATATGGAAGGAAACCGGAGCACCTGGAGGAAACCCACGTGGTCACAGGGAGAACGTGCAACCTCCACACAGACAGCACCCAAGGTCAGGATCGAACCCAGGTCTTTAGCGCTGTGAGAATGCAGCTCTACCATCTGTACCACTGTGCCACACCAAAGGATACGTTACTGGGAAAGTGATCACCACTTACATCAAAGTGCACAACTCATATCCAGCAAAGTCCTTGCATGAGCTACAGTACGCTCACAGTAAAAATCACACACCAGTGTCTCTAAGACAGACTTATTTTGTACCCTGCAAGCTGCCAGTTTACTTTATGTTTGTTTGGGACAACTGGGCCTTTACTTCAGTGTATTTGGGATGTTACTCATACATTAAGCTGCAAGTTCCACTTCCAGCACTGGTCCAGAGTTTAAGGAGTGTTACCACAGGGTTGTTTCAAATGGGTAGAAACATTTAAGCCAACACGTCTTCCTAAGTTACAGCTAAACATAACGTAATGGAGGAACTCTGTGGGAAAAGGCAGCATCTGTGGAGAAAATGGCCAGGCAAAGTTTCAGAATTGAACCCTTCTCTGGACTACATTGAGGAAAGACAAGTGGCTGTGGTAGATGTCGTGGCTGATCGAGTCTGGATCAGACCATGGTCGATTGCTGTGCAGAAAGGAACTGCAGATGCTGATTTATACCGAAGATAGACACAAAGTGATGGAGTAACTCAGCAGGTCAGGCAGCATCTCTGGAGAAAAAGAATGGGTGACGTTTCGGGTTGGAGCCCTTCTTCAGATGACTGAAGAAGTATTCCTCTATGGTTCCTCCAGCACATTGTGTTTTACTTAAAATTTCAGCATCCACAGTTCCTTGTGTTTCCTAAATCACGGGCAAAAATATTCTAGAGAAAGGGAATCCTCAGATTCTTCAAGAATGCCTCACTGATGTGATTTTTTATTTGCTCTGAAACTGAACTAGCCTAAAAGATCTTGATTTTATTTAAAAATCGCAAAGCCTTAGTAAAATCTGCAATGTTTATTTATATCTTGTGTTTTTCAAACAACAATGTCCCCTTCTGTATATCAGTGCCACAGAAAATGAACGAAAAATGCACTGAGTTCTGGGCATTTATTTAATAATTAATCAACACCTTACCAATAAAGCATCAAGATCTAATCATAATAGGTTCCGGTATTAAATTGAGTAGATGATTTCCTCTGCTTATCTTTCTCCATTCATCTCAAGAGTTTCATCGGGAATGATTGGTAAACTAGGTAGGAATTAAATCAGAACAATAGACAATAATAAGGATGTGAATATTAACATAACTGCAGGGTTTTTATTTATTTAGCCGTAACAATTGGAAACCAAAATCAATTGCCTAATTTGCTTGGGTACTAAATATTTTATTTTAAATATTCAAGTGCGGTTGTAAAGAAACTCGTTTTTGTTTAGTGATACAGCGCGAAAACAGGCCCTTCAGCCCACCGAGACCGCATCGACCAGCGATTCCCGCTCATTAACACTATCCTACACGTACTCGGGACAATTTTACATTTCTGCCAAGCCAATGAGCCCACAAACCTGTACACCTTTGGAGTGTGGTAGGAAATTGGAGCACCTGGGGAAAACCCACGCAGGTCACAGGGAGAACGTACAAACTCCACACAGCCATTACCCGTAGTCAGGATCGAACCCGGGTCTCTGGCAATGTAAGGCAGCAACTCTACCACTGCGCCACCGTGCCACCCTACATTTTGAAAATGTATTTACTATTCAGGTGGAATAAAAGAAAGTAAATAGTTCAGATACATCAGTTTACCTTAGTCTAGTTTCGAGATACAGCATGGAAACAGGCCCTTCAGCCCCACTGAGTGAGTCTAGCCTATTTCTATCCTAGTTCTATCCTACACACTTGGAACAATTCTCAGGTAAGGGAAAGTATCAGCTTCCAAACTTTTGGACGAATTTACTAAATGCTATTTTATTTTCCTTTGATTTGTAGCTATGTTTCCAGGATAATTCACAGTATATTCTTATGTATTTGTGAAACGTTTAGTTTGATTTAGAGGAACAGCCTGGAGACAGACCCACCGAGTCCATGCCGACCATTGCTCACCCTAGATCCATGTTATCCCACTTTCTCATCCACTCCCAACACACTCGGGACAACGTACGGATGCTAATCAACCTTCAACACTGGGATGTGGGAGAAAACCAGATCACCGGGAGAAAACTCACGGGAACATGCAAACTCCACACAGGCAGCACCTGAGGTTTTTAGGATTGAACTCAGGTCTCTGAAGCAGTGAGGCAGTACCTCTACAGGCAACGCCACTGCGCCAAAGTGTAGATGAATCAATTTAAAGTTATTGAGTAATTCCATTGCACACAATTAGACAATTAGACAAGAACAGAGTGCAGAAACAGGCCATTCGGCCCACAATGTCTGTGCCGAACATGATGCCAAGAGAAACTAATCTCCGTTGCCTGAACATGATCCATAGCCCTCCATTCCCTTTGCCTCTCCAAAATCCTTTTAAACACCACTATCGTACCTGCCTCCACCGCCACTCCAGGCAGCATGTTCCACCCCCACCACAGTGGAAAAAACTTGCCCAGCACATCTCCCATATACATAGTCCTTCCCACCTTAAAACTAGAGCTTCTGGTCATTGACATTTCCATTGGGTGAATATCAAAATGTACACGTACAATTTACACTGGATTCAACAAACATAAATCCCAGCAAAACAAGAAGGCATATCTAAAATGTGTACAGACTTTATTGAAAATGGTCTGTGAGTTTAACACCAGAACCAGATGTTCACCATTCAATGGTCCTCTTATTAAACAACGCGGATTACATTTTCTGCATATTTCTCCTTAAAACAGAGGTCATTTAAAACAATAGACTCAGAAAATGGTGTTGCTTTTCATTTATCTTTACATCGCACTTGGATGTGCACGTCAGTTTTGCAAAATTGCAATGAATTTTAACACTTGCATCTTTCCAAATCCAAATTAGCTATGCTTGGATTCATTTACTGATGCAATGTGACATTTTGCAAATACTCAAAAGGCCGTTTAATTAGAGTGACCCACATGCATTTCCTTTAAAGGACAGTCTCCAATCTAACCATCAGAGATAAAAACCTCTGGGACATAAGGTCATGAATGAGCAAATGTTTGAACAGCCCATCCTACATCAATGAGGAAGAGATGACAAGAACAGGGCTGTGGGGAGTGGTAAAATTTAAATATAATCTTTCATACAAAGAAACCACTCAACAGCCCAACAGTATGGGTGGCGCGCTGGCGCAGCTGGGTTGAGATGCTGCCTCACAGTGCCAGAGACCCAGGTTCGATCCTGACCTTGGGTGTTGTCTGTACAGGGTTTGCACGCACGTTCTCCCTGTGACCACGTGGGTTTCCTCTGGGAGCTCTGGTTCCTTCCTACATCCCAAAGACATGCAGGTTTTGTAGTTTAATTGGCCCCTGTAAATTGTCCTTGGTTCATACGTTCATCGGGGATAGGATCAGATTTAGGCCATTCGGCCCATCAAGTCTACTCCGCCAATCAATCATGGCTGATCCATCTCTCTTTCCTAACTCCATTCTCCTGTCTTCGCCCCATAACCCCTGACACCCGTACCAATCAAGAATCTATCAGTCTCTGCCTTAAAAATATCCATTGACTTGGCCTCCACAGCCTTCTGTGGCCTCCACATGACTTCCACAGATCCACCACCCTCTGATTAAAGAGGGTGTGTACCTGGTGCGCAGCGCGTGGATGCAAAAGTTGGATAACGTGGAGCTGGTGTGAACAGGTGAACAATGGCCAGCGTGGATCGAAGAGACGGTTTCCATGCTGAATCTGTCGATCAATCCATCCATTTCAATATTTAAATGCATGGATATTAACCTCTAAATGTTTGTAGTTCCACCACTTGCCCTTTAACCTGGTGAATGAGTTGCCTTTCATAATTTTATATACTTCCATCAAGTGATGCTTCAGAGAAAATAAATCCAAGTTTGTCCAATCTCTCCTTATAGATAATGCCCTCTAATCCAGGCAGCTCTGGTTACGGTCTGAAGAAGGGCAATCAGTCTGAAGAAGGGCCCCGACCCGAAACATCGCCTAGGCATTCCCTCCACAGATGCTGACTGGCTCGCTGAGTTACTTCAGGGACTCTTAGACTTATACAGCTTAGAAACAGTCCCTTCTGCCTAACTTGCACATGCCAACCAAGACGACCTATCTACACAAGTCCCACCTGATCACGTTTGGCCCATATCCCCCTCAATCTTTCATATCCATGTACCCGTCTGAATGCCCTTTAAATGTTGTTATGGAACCCGCCTCAACTACCTCCTCTGGCACTTTTTGTGTTTTTCTCAAAATTCTGGTAAACCGCTCCTGCAAAATTTGTGGTGAAATTTGTGGTGAAATTTGTGGTGAAATGTGGATGGAAGGATGTGACCAATTATGCAAATAGTTTTGCAGGCACTAGTACTAGGCTGATGAAATATTTTCTGTTCAAATTCATCAGATGAATCACCTTTAATAACTTGAGCAACAACTCCACAATTATCCAAAGCATCCACACAAATATCATTCAGCGTAAAAATTACCAGCATAAATGTCAATAAACAATAAACTCTTTCACACTGGAATATTATTGCATCTTAATCACATTCCCTTTGATTGGAAAGTTTGATGAATATTTCAATTGGATTTAACAAGTTCCAGAAAAACCTCACTCAGTGGGGTCTGGTCATTACAAAATCCAGTTTGTATTTAAGAGGCAAACACAGCTACCAGCCTTGGAGGGCATCTGCAACACACGATGCCTCAGAAAAGCCACCAGCATCCACAAAGACTCTTCACACCCCTGCAACAGTCTGTTCGAACTCCTTCCATCGGGCAGACGATACAAGGCCTTCTACGCCCTCACCTCCAGACTCAGGAACAGCTTCATCCCCAGGGCCATAGCTGCTATGAACCGGTCTTGCTGAGCCGGATGGTCAAAAAGCACAGTGAACCGGCACAGATCTACTTGCACTTTATTCTGTCTTGAAACTGTTACAATTTGTTTCGTTGGGTTGTTGTTGTTTAAATTAATACTGACTAGCTAATTAAATGATTGCATCGTATGGGAGGCGCATTCCCAATCTCGTTGTACCCCTGTACAATGACAATAAAGATATATTGTATTGTATTGTATTGTATTGTATTGCATAGATTCATACAGCATGGAAACAGACCCTTCCGCCCAACTTGCCCATGCCAACATTGATCTCACATTTACATTAGTCCCATCTGCCTGCATTTGGCCCATTGACGAACTGTACACTGCAAGGGCCAGGAAGCGAGTGGGTAAGATCATCTCTGACCCCTCTCACCCTGGCCACAAACTCTTTGAAGCACTTCCCTCTGGAAGGCGACTCCGGACTGTCAAAGCTGCCACAGCCAGACATAAGAACAGTTTTTTTCCACGAGCAGTAGCTCTACTCAACGACCAAACGTCTGTCGCCTCCTTTTGCTCTGGTATTTTATTTCACTCTTCACATGTTTAAATTATAATGTTTTTATTCTTAATTGTTTACTGTATGTCGTGTTGTTACTTGTGAGCAAAGCGCCAAGGCAAATTCTTTGTATGTATATATACTTGGCTAATAAAATGTATTCAATTTAATTCAATTCAATCCCTCTAAAGCTTTTTTTTGCATGTACCTGTCCATATTGTTGTTTAAATGTTGTTATCGTACCTGCCTCAACTACCTCCTGTGGCAGCTCATTCCATATACCTGCCATCCTTTGTGTAAATAAAGTTGCCCCTCAGGTTCCCATTAAATTTTCCCCCACTCACCTTAAACCCACATCCTCAGGTTCTTGATTCCCCTACTCTGGGTAAAAGACTACATTCACGGTATCTATTCCCCTCGTGATCTTATACACCTCTATAAGATCACCTCGCATCCTCCTGCGCTCCAAGGAGTAAAGTCCTAGCCTGCCCAACCTCTCCCTATACCTCAGGCCCCTCAAGTCTAGTCAACATCCTCGTAATGGTGGCTTTCACATTAAATAAGATCATTTCTGCAACAGCAAACGCAATTGCAAATTATCCATCACGCAGCACTGCAGAGGTGAACGGACTTGTGACTATTGCAGGATCATAGCATCGAGGGGCGGAAATGTGGAAAAATCTACTAAAATCTACTAATTATCAGTGAGTACTTAGCAAATTCACGTGGCAACACTTTGTCAATCAATGGACACAGTGGCGCAGTTGGTAGTGCTTCTACCTCACCGTGCTGGAGACCAGGATTCAATCCAGGCCCCGGGTGCTGTCTGCGTGGAGTTTGCACGTTCTCCCTGTGACCATGTGGGTCTCCTCCGGGTGCTATTTTTGGTTTTTCTCCCACATTCCAAAGACTTGCGGGTTTGTAGGGTTTATTGGCTCAAGGAGTGGATGAGAAAGTGGGATAACGTAGAACGGTTGGCGTGGACTCGGTGGGCTGAAGCGGAAACGCGGAGGAACCTACGAAAAACAAAAGTGGATTGAGGACGGTGACATTTGGATCAACAGTTGGAAGTTGGATTTGGACTAGGATGCAGACGCGTGTGGATTTCCTCATCACTAACGCCTAATCCCATGAGCTCCAATCCTATCAGCACCACACAGACCGAGCCGTGTACAGCCACCAGACAGGAGAGATTTACCTCAATAAGATCAATAAATGTTATCAGCGTTAACTCCAAGACCTTTAAACCTGTGTCCCGAGACCACCGTTCTTCTCGCATTTTGCTTCCATAAGTAAATAGCATAATCATTTAACTTAACCAACTAAAAAGAGATTTCATTTTTTCTCTCTCCATTCATGTCTCGTTCATTAAAGAGTGACTTGCAGAGGGAATGGGGGGTGACAGAAGGATGGGGCGGTCAGTGCTGGATATATGATATTGGGAGATGGCTGGGTGGCTAGATTTATTGCACAGGAGAGTGGCGGAGCTTTGGTCAGCAATATGTGGCCTGACCTGATCCCTGGATAGTGCTGGGGCACTGTGCTACTGACCTCCTGCCTGGTCCTCTGGGACAGGACCAGCTGAATAATGAGCTCTGCTTTCAACGTTATTAGGTTCTGCATAAGCGTTTGGCTATCTGTGGACATAATGGTGGCCTGAGGAATGTTCGAGCAAGGAGAAAAATGCGTACTCTCTGAAATGAAGGCAAAATGCAATTAACCTTCTGAGTGCTATTTCCTTAACAGCAGCCAAGGCTGCCCTCGGAGTCCTGCATTACGTCTTTTTAAATGCCCCAGCATATGTTTGGGATGGCCCAGATTCACCGCTAGAAAAAAACATTCATTTAATCATCACTGATATCTGAATATTATTAACTACAAATTTCTGGAATGTGAGTATTTTTAATATCAGATTAATGTTATTAATCACAATATTCAACCACAATATTTAACCTCTCCTTGGCAAAGTCCGTGGTCCCTGCATGCTTCGAAAGATCCATCATTGTACCGGTGCCAAAGAATGCCTCTCCAGCGTGTTTAAATGACTACCGACCGGTGGCCCTCACCTCGGTTGTCATGAAATGCTTTGAGAGGCTAGTCAAGAAGCACATCTGCGCCCTCCTTCCTCGCAACATGGACCCACTACAGTTCGCATACCGTCCGAACAGGTCCACGGATGATGCGGTCTCCCAGGTTCTACACACCGCTCTCTCTCATCTGGACAGCCAGGGGGGCTATGTGAGGATGCTGTTCATTGACTTTAGTTCAGCATTCAACACAATAGTCCCCAGCAGACTGGTTGAGAAGCTGCTGGAACTGGGGCTTAGCACCCCTCTGTGTGCCTGGGTCCTGGACTTTCTCACTGCCAGGCCCCAAGTGGTCAGGATGGGGGAACACACATCTAGCTCCCTCACCCTGAACATAGGATCCCCCCAGGGCTGCGTCCTTAGCCCCCTACTGTACTCCCTGTACACACATGACTGTGGGGCCAGGTTCAGCTCAAACTCCATTATCAAGTTTGCTGATGACACTGTGGTGGTGGGCCGGATCTCCAACAACGATGAGAAGGCCTACCGGGAGGAGGTGGCTGATCTGGCACTCTGGTGTCAGGACAATAGCCTCCTCTTGAATGTCACTAAAACAAAGGAGCTGATTGTGGACTTCAGAAGGGCTAAACATCCAAGGACGTACACGCCACTGGAGATAAATGGGTCTATTGTGGATAGGGTGAGCAGTTTTAAATACTTGGGAGTCCGCATCGCAGAGGATCTGACGTGGGCAACGCACATTGCCGCACTGGTGGGTAAGGCTAAGCAGCGCCTTTACCACCTTAGACAACTGAGGAAATTCAGAGTGTCTCTGAGGATCCTTCATTGCTTCTACTCTGGGGCTGTAGAGAGCATCCTGTCCGGCAACATTACAGTCTGGTTTGGGAACAGCTCTGCCCAGGACAGGATGGCCCTGCAGAGAGTAGTGCGTTCGGCAGAACGCACCATGGGAACTACACTCGTCCCCCTGCAGGACCTATACATCAGGAGGTGCAGATCCAGAGCAAGCAAGATCATGAGGGACCCCTGCCACCCCAGTAACGGACTGTTCCAGATGCTACGATCAGGCAAACGCCTCCGCTGTCACGCTGCGAAAACGGAGAGGATGAGACGGAGCTTCTTCCCACAGGCCATTAGGACTGTCAACTTTTATAACCCCAGAGACTAAATTTTTGTCGACACTAATAGTAACTTATTCACTTTATTTATATGCTGTAACTGTAATTCTTTTTTGTGCACAACCCGCAGGCATTGCCACTTTCATTTCACTGCACATCGTGTATGTGTATGTGACAAATAAATTTGACTTGACTTGGACTAGTTCCATTTATTTTAGTTTAGAGACACGGCATGGAAAGTGGCGCTACGGCCCACCGAATCCACGCCAACCGTTGATCGTCCCTTCACACTCGTTCTATATTATCCCACTTTCCCAAGTAAATATTGAATGGGTGCATTGATCGAAAGATACAGCAAGGAAACATACCCTTTGATCCCTGTTGACCATCAGTTTCAGTTTAGTTTATTGTCACGTGTACCGAGGTACAGTGAAAAGTTTTTGTTGCGTGCTAACCAGCCAGTGGAAAGACAATACATGATTACAAGCGAGCCATTCACAGTGTATAGATCACCATCGATCCCCTGTTCTCACTAGTTCTGCGTTATCCCGATTTCCCATTCGCCCCCTACACACGAAGGGCCAATTTAGAGGCCAATGAACCTAGAAAACCCGCACATTTTTTGGATGTGTGAGGAAACCGGAGCACCCGGAGGAAACCCACGTGGTCACAGGGAGAATGTGAAAAAACTCCGCACACACAACACCCAAGGTCATGATTGAACCCAGGTTTCTGTCACTGTGAGGCAGCAACTCTACCGCTGTGCCACTGAATAGAACGCAGTGGAAGGTACGCAGTGCAGAATATCACCCTCAGCGTTGTAGCGCATCAGATCCATAGACAAAGTCCATTGTCCTGAATGGAGTAGAGGTGAATCGAACAGTACCATAGCTGATGGAAGGTAGAGCATCACCTTGGGCAATGGTACAAAATAGATGTCACTGGGCCAGCTGCTCAGCCTGACGTTTCATGTTAGTACACACCTCAGGCACTGTGAGTGCAAGGTTACTGATCTAACAGCACCACCACAACCCTGAACATATTTCTAGCCTCTCCTTTATTGTTAAATAGAGGATGATAATGTTGGATTAAACTTTGCTGGAAAAATGTGTGGTTTGATTACACGCAAAACCGTGTGTACAAATACAAAAATGGATGCTCCAATAATAGCGGTGCGTTTATTGGAAAATGATTGAGTATAATAAATAATGGAAGATTCAGGTTGCCATAGGAAGCAAAATCAATATTGTAATGCAAG
The DNA here is from genome assembly GCF_053455715.1 of Rhinoraja longicauda. NCBI lineage: Eukaryota > Metazoa > Chordata > Chondrichthyes > Rajiformes > Arhynchobatidae > Rhinoraja > Rhinoraja longicauda. Next base: position 21,497,811 of record NC_135980.1, on the reverse strand, counting down.
TCTCAGTTGACGTTTTGAGTGAGTTTTTGATCCTTCGTTTCTTTCTGCTTTCTTCTCGTGCAAATAATTCCCTATCAATTGTCGCTTTGAATTTTCTTCGTGAGGTGAAATGACAAAAGTCAACAGCCCCTGTGAAACAAAAATATACTCGCAATGTAAAACAGGGGGTTTTCTGCTAGTCAGCAGGGTGGCGCAGCGGTAGAGTTGCTGCCTCACAGCCCCTGGCAGGGTTCTAGGTTCGATCTTGACTAAGGGTGCTGTCTGTACGGAGCTTGCATGTTCTCCCCATGACCAGCGTGGGTTTTCTCCAAGATTTTCGATTTTCTTCCACAATAGACAATAGACAATACACAATGGGTGCAGGAGTAGGCCATTCGGCCCTTCGAGCCAGCTCCACCATTCAATGTGATCTTGGCTGATCATTCTCAATCAGTACCCTGTTCCTGCCTTCTCCCCCTGACTCCCCTATCCTTAAGAGCTCTATCTAGCTCTCTCTTGAATGCATTCAGAGAATTGACCTCCACTGCGTTCTGAGGCAGTGAATTCCACAGATTTACAACACTCTGACTGAAAAAGTTTTTCCTCATCTCCGTTCTAAATGGCCTACCCCTTATTCTTAAACTGTGGCCCCTGGTTCTGGACTCCCCCAACACTGGGAACATGTTTCCTGCCTCTAACGTGTCCAACCCCTTAATAATCTTATACGTTTCGATAAGATCCCCTCTCATCCTTCTAAATTCCGGTGTGTACAAACCTAGCCGCTCCAGTCTTTCAACATATGACAGTCCCGCCATTCCGGGAATTAACCTGGTAAACCTACGTTGCACGCCCTCAATAGCAATAGCAATAGCAAGAACACTCCAAAGATGTAGAGGGTTGTCGGTTAGTTAGCTTGGTATAAATGTAAAATTGTCCTTAGTGTGTGTAGTGTAGTGTTATTGTGCGGGGATCGCTGGTCGGCGCGGACTCGGTGGGCCAAAGAGCCTGTTTCCACGCTGTATCTCTAAACTAAACTTCCTTCAACTGTCTTCAACCACTGAAGGTCACCTCACCTTCTGTCTCCTTTCTCTGTTCGTTTATTTATTTACTTATTTATCTATTTATTCATTTCCCTATGTTCTCTAAATCTCTGTAAAGCGTCTTTGACTATATGAAAAGCGCTATATAAATAAAATACATTATTATTATTATTAAACTAAACTAAACTAAACTAAACTAAGCATATAACCATGAGCATGGGCAACAACTGGAAGCTATGTTGCCTTACTGTGAACATTCTTGCCTTTTTATCTTTGTGTGGCGAAATATTTAAGATTAGAAAATGGAAGGGGGGGGGTGCGGGGGGGGCGGGGGTCACTCGAGGGAAGCGTGCGGTGCCTAAAAAGAGACTCATTAAGTCGCAAAGTCTATCCTCTCTGCCGGAGCAATGGTCCACTCTCCGAAAATGGACATTCATGTCAATGTAAGACCATTGAGGTAAAGAGATTATTGTATAAAGCCACAACAGGAAATCTAATAAAAAGAAAAGCTTTGAAACTAAAATAGATCAATTCAAAAAAAAAAAAATTGCTGCTTAATGTAAAAAGCATGATTACTGGAATAGTTTGAATGGGTGCAACCCCAGACTAAGGATACTCCCTCCTTCTGTTGATTGAAATCACCTCCATAAACCTTTAAAATCAATAGGGTGCAGTTTTAAAGGAACTAGTGCTATTCAGCAGCAGATAACAGGATTGAGCAGTAATTGAGTCACATCCCTTTTACAAATGAATTTGTTTTACTTTACACGTCCGCCCATGTGATGGGTAAATGCTCTTGCCGGTTATGTGTTTGTGTGAACAAAAATATACAATCAGAAATGCTTCACGAAAATTTCAATCCAACGGCGATGTCAGGTTTTACTTTGGACTTTAGACTTTAGGGAGATAGCTTGAAAGCAGGCCTTTCGGCCCACTGAGTCCGTGCTGACCAGTGGTGACCACGTACACTCGCACTATCCTACACACCAGGGGGAATTTACAATTTACAGAAGCCAATTAACCTACAAACCTGCTCATCTTTGGAGTGTGGTAGGAAACCGGAGCGCCCGGAGAAAACCAACCCAGTCACATGGAGAATGTACAAATTCCATACAGTCAATAGACAATAGACAATAGACAATAGGTGCAGGAGTAGGCCATTCAGTCCTTCGAGCCAGCACCGCCATTCAATGCGATCATGGCTGATCACTCTCAATCAGTACCCCGTTCCTGCCTTCTCCCCATACCCCCTCACTCCGCTATCCTTAAGAGCTCTATCCAGCTCTCTCTTGAAAGCATCCAACGAACTGGCCTCCACTGCCTCCTGAGGCATAGAATTCCACACCTTCACCACTCTCTGACTGAAAAAGTTCTTCCTCATCTCCATTCTAAATGGCCTAGCCCTTATTCTTAAACTGTGGCCCCTTGTTCTGGACTCCCCCAACATTGGGAACATGTTTCCTGCCTCTAATGTGTCCAATCCCCTAATTATCTTATATGCTTCAATAAGATCCCCCCTCATCCTTCTAAATTCCAGTGTATACAAGCCTAATTGCTCCAGCCTTTCAACATACGACAGTCCCGCCATTCCGGGAATTAACCTAGTGAACCTACGCTGCACGCGTAGTCAGAATTGAACTTGGGTCTCTGGCACTGGAAAGCAGCAATACTACCATTGTGCCCCTATGCTGCCTAAAGGTTTTATATCATAACTTAGTCTAAATATTGGTGAGTACTTAGCAAATTCAAGTGGCAATTCTTTATCTATCAGGGGTCACCGTGGTACAGCTGGTGGAGCTGCTACCTCATGGCGCTGGAGACCAGGATTCGATCTTGATCTCGGGTGCTGTCTAAGTGGAGTTTGCACGTTCTCTCTGTGACCATATGGGTCTCCTCCGGGTGCTCGGGTTTTCTCCCACATCCCAAAGATGTGCGGTTTTGTAAGGTTGATTGGCCTCTGTAGTTTGCCGCTAGTGTGCAAGGGGTAGATGAGAAAGTGGGATAACGTAGAACTAGTGTGAATGGATGAGCCATGATCGGCGTGGACTCGGTGGGCTGATGGGCCTGTTCCCGTGCTGCATCTCTAGACTGAACTAAACTAAACTGAAATAAACTAAAGAAAGACATTTCTATAAAGAAAGTTGTGTCTATGTTCCCTAGAGATGCTGCCTGACCAATTGAATTACTCCAGTATTTTGTTTGTTCCTTTCTTAAGTTAGAGTAAACTTGTTCTAAAAATTAGTACTGTGATATGATTGATGAATACTAAGCAAGTCCACATGGCAAATCCAGGAAGGGTCGGAAGAAGGGTCTTGACCCAAAACGTCACCCGTCCATGTTCTTCAGAGCTGCTGCTGTATCCACCTATCGCTTGCCAGGTCTTGTCTTCCCCTCACCTCCTCCTCCCCCCTCCCCCTCTCCTCGTTTCCAGCTTCCTCCTGATCTGTTGAATTTTAACCAGCATCTGTAGTTCATTGTTTCTATCAGCTAACTATCGTCTACATGGAGAAACATGTAAACATGGAACTGAGCCTCCTGCTCTGGCAGAAAGTAAACATTCTTTATAATCGCATTTGAATGTGCTCATAAGATCATAATTGATGGGAGCAGAATTAGGCCATTCGGCCCATCCAGTCTACTCCGCCATTCAATAATGTCTATCTATCTCTCCCTCCTAACCCCATTCTCCTGCCTTCTCCCCATAACCTTTGGCAGCCGTCAGTGCTGTGTTTTTTTTATAGAATTGTGAATGGACCCAACCTAAAACGTCACCTATCCATGTCCTCCAGAGACGCTGCCTGACCCACTGAGTTACTCCAGCACTTTATGTCTTTTTGTTGTTGTAAACCAGCATCTGCAGTTCCTTGTTTCTACATTTTACTGCTCTTACATACATCGTTTCAGAATTCATTTACAAAACTTCTTAAAATATGACTCTAAATGAAAGTCCATTGGAGCAATGTTCTTCTGCCCGATAATCGTACCATTGTCAAAAACCTACTTTCAAGAAGAGCTTTTCTGTATCACTGCATTGAGGTGGCTGATGAAGATTCTCTAAAGATAGACACAAAATGCTGGAGTAACTCAGCGGATCAGGCAGCATCTCTGGAGAGAAGGAATAGGTGACGTTGAGGGTCTCGGCCCAAAACGACATCTATTCTTGTTCTCCAGAGATGCTGCCTGACAACATTGAGTTACTCCGGCATTTTGCGTCTATCTTCAACGTAAACCAGCATCTGCATATCCTACAGACTAGTCTGAAGGTGGGTCCCGACCCGAATCGTTACCGATTCCTTCTCTCCAGAGATACTTGCTGTCCCGCTGAGTTACTCCAGCTTTTTGTGTCTATCTTCGGTTTAAACCAGCATCAGCAGTTCCTTCCTACACATTTCGTCTGCATTTCCTTCCCACATGTAGTTCTCCAAAGTCGGGCTCCAGCTTAAAATCAACACAGCCATGAACTGACTGCATTGGCAGGGCCATTACAAAAAGCTTTTGCTGAACAATGACTCTGAGCCAGCGGAGAATAAAGGAACACACTGTGTTTCTTGTCCTGTTCAACTCATTTGTGAATTATGGGCGTAGACTTGGTTCCTAATTAAAATGGCTTAAAACGATGTACCAACTGTGCATCAGGTTTAATGAGCACAATTAGTTAATATGTTATCCTTAATAGTTTAGTGATTACACCTTTGTGGAAAAAAAAAAGGACTTCCGGCAATGAGTTATTGAGGAAAGTTTATTTTCTAACAACTTTAATTTGCATTTGTGCAATTAGTCTAATTGCTTAATATATTATCATCACAAATGTTGGATCTATTGGCTGTAGCTAGATGGATAACATTTTAATGCTGCGTGTAAATTATTGCAAGCGCTGATTTTCTCTTTTTTTCTTTAAACCAAAAGCGTGCATAAATGGCAATAGTGCTGAAAAGAACAAGTTATCACCACTTTCTGGACCTTCTGTTCGGTGCAGTGGGAACATCATCGGGTTTCGCACACTATGTAAGTTGACAACCATTTTCTCGTGAAAGATCCATGTGTTTGGAACTCGGGGGAGGTTTCAAACATGGATCGCGAGCATTTGAAAGAAAATGAAGCATCAATAAAGAAACTTCTTCCTCCCATCACCAGTCCTTGCTGCTCCTAACAGTTACATTCTGTTTCCTCTCCAGGATAAATGTTCCAAACACACGGTTCCTTCCAGTTTTAACGATCCCTTCTCCTTGGCCCAGCACCATTAGCAGAAGATATTATTATTCCTCAAAGCGCACAAAGTGCTGGAGTAACTCAGCGGGTCAGCCAGCATCTGTGGAGAAAATGGACAGGTGACGTTTCGGGCTGGGTCCCTTCTCAGTCTGAGGGAGGGTCCTGGCTCGAAACGTTGCCTATCCATGTTCTCCGGAGATCCTGCCTGACCTGCTGAGTGAGAAAGGGTCCCGACCCGAAACCTCACCTATCCGTGTTCTCCAGAGATGCTGCCTGACCCGCTGAGTTACTCTGGGACTTGGTGCCCTATTGTGTAAACCCTCTTCTGCAGTACTATGTTTCTATATTATTATTCCACAGGAAATTACACGTCAAGGTGGCTTGAACTCCATGTTCTCTCTGACTCTCTAAGTCTCTATGACGCTTGATGGATGGGCGGCACGGTGGCGCAGCGGTAGAGTTGCTGCCTTAGAGCGCCAGAGACCCGGGTTCGATCCTGACCATGTATGGAGTTTGTACGCTCTCCCCGTGATTGCGTGGGTTTTCTCCGGGTGCTCTGGTTTCCTCCCACACTCCAAGGACGCGCAGGTGTGTGGGTTAATTGGCTTTTATAATTTGTAAATTGTCCCTCGAATGGAGGATAGTGCTAGTGTAGGGGATGAACACTGGTCTGCGTGGACTCAGTGGGCCGAGGAGCCTGTTTCCGCGCTGTATCTCTAGTCTAATAAGTCTAAAGTCTAAAGTCTCACCGGAGCAGTGATCGTGGGATGTGTACATAGGTGCTAAAAGCTCTGGGTTAAGCACTGTGCTGCTTCATGTTGACATCTCAATGGGTCAATGGTTCAATGGTACTTTATTGTCACATGGAGTCATAGAGTCACAACATGAAACAGGCCCTTAAGCCCATCTTGGCCACGCTGACCATCATGCCCCAGTTACACTAGTCCCATCTGCCCACGCTTGGTCCATATCCCGCCAAACCTAGTCTATCCATGTACCTGTCTAAATGTTTCTTAAACGTTGTGATATTACCTGCTTCAACTACCTCCTCCGGCAGCTTGTTCTATACACCTACCACCTTTTATATAAAATAGTTGTCCCTCAAGTTCCCATTAAATCTTTCCTCCCTCACCTTCACTCAGGTACAGTGAAAATCTGTTTTCGCATATAGTTCTGTAAGAATCTGGGTGTACGTTAGTACAATTCCATTTAAACACAAGATTTCACTGAGGCAGTGCACAGGAGTTACCATGTTACCTGCGCCATCTTGTACCCTTCAAATTCAAAGTTGTTGAAAATGTAGAGTATTAATATGGCCTTAAATAAAGGCCCGTTGTCCTGGTGATAGCACTGGGTCAGAGTTGCAGGGGTCGGCCTGGCCAGACCGTGTTGTGGATGTTGTTGAAGTCTGACACTCTGACTCTATAATGTCCCACACCGCTGCTCCACCGCTCCTTACCACTGCAGGCCGCATCCAATCCTTTCCCCGGCCCTTTGGAGTGGTTCCCGATTGAAACAAGCCCCAGGCTGCTGCAGGGCTGCTAGGGGACCACACTACCGACACTTCGATGTGTCAGCTCTGGTGGTTATACCATTTAGTTTCGTTTTGTTCAGGTTAGTTTAGAGATACAGCATGAAAACAGGCCCTTCGGCCCACCGAGTCAATGCTGACCATCGATCACCCGTTCACACTGGTTCCATGTTATCTCAATTTCCCATCCACTCCCTACACACCAAAGGCGATCGACAGAGGCCAATTAACCTACAACCCCGCACATCTTTGGGATGTGGAAAAGACCCAGGAGGTTACGGGAGAACGTGCAAACTCCACATAGACAGCACCTGAGGTCTGGATTGGACCCGGGTCTCTGGTGCTGTGAGGCAGCCTTTCTACCGGCTGAGCCATGTGCCGCCCATAGTTGCTTGTAGTCATAGAGTCATACAGCATGAAAGCAGGCTCTTCGGCCCAACTTGCCCACACTGACCAAGGGAGCTTGCTGTACAAATTGGCAACAATGTTCCCCCCCCCCCAATCCACCACAATGACCACAGCACCTAATTGGCATCTTTTTATTTTTTTAAAAGAAAACCGTGCACTAAACCTCTGCATTGGTTTGTGACAATCTGTTCCCACAGCGACCATGAAGTGAAGGGGAATGAATGAGATATTGAATGGAAGTGGACAAAAATAGACGAGGCAACCATTGTTGAAATTCATGGCAGTGATCACATCAGTTTTCGGAAGTTCTAAATAAAATTCTCCTGTCTCTGAAAAACATTTCACACACTATACAGGTCAGTTTTATAGACTCCAATTGCTTGTGCACTTGGAGTAAAACTGAAAGTGGGGTCATCTACAAATAAATAATTTCATTAGAATTCAAGACCAATAGAGCAGTGGCTTAGTCTCACCCTCCAGTAAACAATGTCACTGCATCCAGGAGAAACATACCTGCAATCTGGCTTCAACAAATGCATCGTCTGCCAGATTCAGAGAGCAGAATGTTGCCAGCATTGGCAACGTCCACCCCCGCCACATGCACGTGGACACTCACACACACACACGCACACTCGTGCACACGCACACTCGTGCACACGCACACTCGTGCACACATACTTTTGCACCCATGCACACGCACTCGCATACACACTCGTGCACGCACATGCACATACTCAAAAAGACATACATACTGGCATACACACGCACACGCACACATGCAAACACACAAACACACACACTCACACACACACACACACACACACTCACCTGCAAGCACACACTCGCATACACACACAATCACACACACAGACATGCACACACACACACTCGCACACATACTATTGAACGCACACACATGCACACACGCATGCACGAACACACACTCGCATACACACACTCGCATACACACACTCGCATACACACACTCGCATACACACACTCGCATACACACACTCGCATACACACACTCGCATACACACACTCGCATACACACACTCGCATACACACACTCGCATACACACACTCGCATACACACACTCGCATACACACACTCGCATACACACACACACAAATACATACACATGCACATGCACGCACACATATACTCACTTGCCAGTGCACATGTGCACGCATGCAGCACGCACATGTGTGCACACACATTCACATGTACCAACACACACGCAGAAACGCACACACGCATGCACATGCACATACAGTTTGAACTGATTGTATTTATTTATGTATGGTATATCTGATCTGCTTGGACAGCATGCAAAACAAACCTTTTCACTGTACCTCAGTACACCTGACAATGATAAACCAAAACCTAAACAACACAAGGTCAGGTGTGAATTTGCAGGCCTGGAGGGGAATAAACGCATAGAGTCCTGCAGCACGGAAATAGGCCAATATGCCCCTGCCGACAAAGATGTCCCATCTCTGCTAGTTCCCACCTGCCCAAATGTAGCCTACATTCCTCCAAACCTTTCCTATCCATGTACCTGTCCAAATGTCCTTTAAATACTGTTATAGTACCTGCCTCAACTACCTCCTCTGGCAGCTCGTTCCATGTACTCACCATCCTCTGTGTGAAAAAGCTGCCCCTCAGGTTCCTATTAAATCATCCCCCCCCCCTTTGACCTTACGCCCATGTCCTCTGGTTCTCGATTCACCTGCTCTGGGTAGAAGACTCTGTGCATTCACCCAGTCTATTCCCCTTACGATTGTATACATCTCTATAAGATCACCCCTGAACCTCCATGAAGACCCAGGGCCAAATGTGTGCGTACACACACACACACACAGACACACACACACAGGTCTGAGCTGGGGTACCGATGCGCAGACAAGATATTGTTGAACCAGAGTTCATATCAAAGTCCCCAGAGACCTGGCAATTTTAATAAATTATTCCAGGTTAAAAGGATTTGAGTTGTCAGATATGACATAAGGATTCCGATCGGAGCAGTGAAAGCCGGTTGCCAATTTAAATCGCATTGTTTTAAAAATGCATGAAGTTTATGACAGAATATTTAGTTAGATATTAAGTTTGAGTGAGTATGGTCAGGTCAGATTGCTCTCAGAGTGAGTGAGAGCCTGCACATATCTTTATGTAGCTGGCCTCTGTGTCAATACAGATGGATGTTAAAAGCACGCTTTAAACCAGTGTGGTTAATGCTCTACACACAGTGATTTCCCATTGATTAAGAAATCCACAAGATCAGAACAACTCATCAACGAGCAATAAAATTGATAGTCGGGTAAACAAAAGTAATTAAGTCTGCACAAAGTTACGTTCGCTGCCGTACTTTAAAATTCCATAAAGATTTTTCTGAGAATGCATGTGCTCCTTTAACAGGAACGCTCCCTTGCGCTGAAGAGGGAATCTAACGATAATTACAAAATCACAAGGCAATTGTAGATGAGAAACCCACCTTGATTGATTCCTCCACAGAGATCCCAACATCCTTCCGTTCCCCCATTAAAACCTGCTGCTGCACCCAATTATTGTCGTACTCGGAACACGGCAACACTTAGGGGCAGCTTGGTGGTGTAGAGTTGCTGACTTACAATGCCAGAGACCCCGGTCCGACCCTGACTACAGGTGCTGGCTGTACGGAGTTTGTACGTTCATCCCGTGAACCCCTGTGTGGGGTTTCCCCAGGTGCTCCGGTCTCTCCTCCCACACTCCAAAGACCTACAGGTTCGCAGGTTAATTGGCTTGGTAAAATTGTAAATTGTTCCTTGTGTATGTAGGATAGGTTTAGTGTGTAGGTGACGTTTCGGGTCGGGTCGAAACTGCTTCTTCAGATTGAATCAGGGGAGAGGGATACAGAGATAAGGAAGTCGAGACCCTTCTTCAGACTGATGAATCTGATGAATGTTACCTTCCTTCCCACTGCTGTGAGACTGCACAACCAGCACTGCTCCCAGCAGACGAGTCAACAATAACAGCTAAGAACACACAGAAAACTGATGACAACTTATGTATCTTTTTATTTATGATGAATGATCTTTTGCTCTCTTTCTATCCACTTTGCTGCTGTAAATTTCCCCGGTGTGGGTGAATAAAGGAATATATTATTATTATTATTATCTTATTAGTAATGCGTTATAGTTTACCCATCAACCCGACCTGCTGCATAACAAAACAGTACAACACCGAAACAGGCCCTTTGGCCCACTATATCTGCGCTGAACACGATGCCAAATTAGACTAACCTTCTCTGCCTGCACCTATTCCGTATCCCTCCATTCCTTGCATATCCACGCGCCAATCCCAAAGCGTCCTAACTGCCTCTATCGTATCAGCCTCCACCACCACCCCTGGCAGAGCGTTCCAGGAACCCACTCTCCCTCTGTACAAAAGAAACCTTGTCCTGCACGTCCCCTTTAAGGCCATGAAATATTCAATAAAGGGACAGAAATCTACATGTAAACATTCAAATGGACAATTAATATTAAATGAATGCCTATTTTTGACACTCCATAAATCAAAGCCAGCGATTTGCAGCTGAGTTATTTACAACTAAAACTAACCTGAGAATTACCTATGCTCGCTTCCAACCCTTTTAATACAATAAGCAATAGTTGTAAAAGCCTGGACAAAGGTTTGGTTTCAAGGCCTATTACTGAGCTCGAACATCTTTATTGAGGCTTTGATTTGTTTAAACAAATGAATTAATATTGACAAAACATCAGCAAAGCTAATAAATTATTAGTTAAAGCTGTGCATACATCAAATTACAGTTAACACAGCTGAATGGTTAATTAGTTCTAGAAAGGTCTCTGCTATTGGAGATACTGGATAACTTTTTCCACAGCTTTGTGACCATGGGTTTTGTAGTTTAGTTTAGCCTCTTGTGGTTTAGTGGTTTATTATCACGAGCACCAAGGTACAGTATATCCGGGTGCTCCAGTTTCCTCCCACACTCCAAAGACGTACAGGTTTGTCGGTGAATTGGCTTCTGTAAATTGCCCCCGATGTTTAGGATAGATCTAATATATGGGAATCGCTGGACGGTGCAAACTCAGTGAAAGGCCTTTTCCCATGCTGTGCCTCTAAACCAAACTAAATTAAATGTCTTTTTTTATTTTCATACGTTTTTTGGTAAGCAGAATGTCTGTATACTGCTATATTGTGAGAGGCAGACACGCTATATAACTCTGCTGGCCCAAGGGAACACAATTCAAACACACACAGGGAACAGAAGTTTCCATGCCACCTAATATATTTCACCCTGATCCATTTTGTTAAGTACTTGTTAATACAAGTAACTTATTGATAAACACATTTACCAAACAATACCTATAAATGTCATCTGGTAACCAGTTGCCAGAGTCTCTCAAATCCTCTTACAAGTCTTTAAGTCAAGTTCATTTTTCAACTTATGGGCTTCAATGTGTTTCAACTGAAAGCAGATTCATTTTCTTTGTTTGACTTGCTTAGATGTTTGCGTCAATACACAAAGTCAATACTGGATCCAACACAGACATACCTTCATGGTCATGTGTTCACCATCCTGTGCAGGCACATCTCCAGCAGAGATCATCCCATCTACACAGTACTCATTGGGTTCTGTTTTTACCAAATGTTTCTTGCTCTCATGAAACTCTGTCAGTACCCCCATTATCCACCTGCTCGAGAGAGAGAGAGAGAGAGAGACGCAAAGTGCCGGAGTAACTCAGCCGGTCGGGAAGTATCCCTGGAGGACATGGATAGGCAACCTTTTGGAAAGAAGGGTCCCAACCCGAAACATCACCTATCCATGTTTTCCGGAGATGCTGCCTGACCCACTGAGTTACTCGGTCATTGTGTGTCTATCTTTGGTTTACACCGGCAACTGCAGTTCCCTTGTTACCCTCTACGTCCTGAGAAGATTATGGAGATTTGGTATGTCAGGGAGGATTCTCTTATCACTTCTGCAGGTGTAGAGCAGAGAACACATTGCTGACTGGTTGCATCAGGGCCTGGTTCGGCAACTTAAATGGCCAGGAGCGAAGAAGGCTGCAAAAAGTTGCGAACCACTGCCCAGTCCATCACCGGCTCTGACCTCCCCACCATTGAAGGGATTTACCGGAGTCGCTGCCTCAAAAAGGCAGCCAGCATCACCAGAGACCCACACCACCCTGGCCACGCACACATTTCACCCCTGCCATCAGGAAGAAGGTACAGGAGCCCGAAAGCTGTAATGTCCAGGTTCAGGAACTACAATCTCAAATAAGCTCTGAACTACATAGACTATTATTGTTATTGTTGCACTGTTAATGTTATTTTTGTGTGTACGTGTGTGTGTGTGTATATACACCGATCAGCCA